>NC_056705.1:20461757-20761757 GCF_018831695.1 Puntigrus tetrazona | reverse complement strand
AACATATGCAGAGCAGTGCTGTGTTTGCATTGGCTGAAGCTCTGCTGATATCTGCATAAGGAATAGTACGTGAAATATGAAAGCAGGCTGTGATAAGCTCTAATATCGGCGAAGCTCTTAGGAACAGACCTCTCCAGTTAGAGCTGCTAAAGCACTGTGAACGGATAGAATACTAATGCCGCTCGCTCCGCTTGACCTGGGCCGGCCCTAGCCTGCCCTGCAAAGCATGCTAAACATGGCCCACGCATGTTAGTAGGGTCCACATGTACCCCACCGGTGAGTCAGTGCTGGGCTGGCAGCCCGAACGCCATACAAGTAAGTGTTTTGATCAAAGGCGAGGATGCTGCATCTCTCTCTCTGTGTTCTGGACAAGAACAAAAATGCCAAATTCAGCCCTGAGGCCAGAATCATGCATAATGAATGTGCATTATTCATACAATTATTGATAATGCTTTTTACATCAGTGATTATTCATACATTAATTATTGCAAACGCTAATGTCTGAGCATTAAAGATATTGTTATTAATGTTGAATCATCTTTAAAGGAGGTCCCAGAGGCCTGAAGCTATGAGGCTATAGAGAGAGAGAGAGAGAGAGAGAGAGAGAGAGAGAGAGAGAGAGAGAGAGAGAGAGATGGGCTGGCTCCAGCATCACTCTCACTCTCTTTATCTTTCTGTCTCTCTCTCCCTGTCTGTATCTGATTGATCATATCCCAGCCTCTCCCCTGGGAGGTCAATGCATCAGTTCAGATATAAATAATTGATATTGCATGTGTACATATTCTTAATTATTGTTAAATATTAATAGAGCTTTATGCTGGGGGTTGATTATAATTTTCCCAGTGATTAGTGGCTTAGTATTACTGATTCTACCTCGGTAATAGTAGTGTTTGGGTTTAGCCTGAAAATCAGGGTTGTGCAGAATTCACTTTCTAAAATCTCATGTTGAGTTTGAGTTTTGCAATGAATTAACCACAACACATGCTAGGATGCTAAATTGGAATGGCACCCCATCAATCAACCAACCAGACAACCAACCGACCTTCTATTCATCCATCTATTCATCCATCTACTCATCCATTGTCACCTTAAATATTTTCAGCAATTAAATTGTTTACTCAAATTATACTTTAGTTTTTCTTTTTTTTAATTTTGGAATTGTAATTATTTTGCTAAACCTTTAATTAACATAAAAATAGCCAAAAATAATGCTTAAAATATTTTATATAACTTTATTTACCTTATCTAGAAACCAAGAATGCCCAGTACGTTAATGGGATCCACATGTAGCCTAGTGTTTGGAGACAGCTGAACACTACTGAGCCAGTGCTAGACCGGTAGCCCAAAGGTAAATATCACCATTCACAATACAATACCATACATTATCTACTATGTGGTGCTGTTCTATCTATATTAGTATTGTAGCATTAAATAAGTGGACCATGAGGTCTCATAGGGTCTGTGTGCTTTATGACGAGTGTCTCTCGTAGCTCCGCTGCTGCTGACATACCTCAGATATTCTTAGGAGGGTAAGTGTGAGTGTCTTTTAGTCTGTTAATGGTTGTGTGAACGCATAAGTCTCTCTCCCCACGCAAAGAGGAAATAAAGAACAGGGAATTCCGAACCAGCTTGAGATGCCAGTGTATTCCCCTGCTTTACCCACACTCAATAAATAGTAAATCTATTTCCGAGACTGGACCGTGTTGCTCAAGAGGCCCTTGGCAGCTGACCTTTAGGTCTTCTATTTAGCGAAACAACATTATCATTCCAAGCTCCTCCTGCTGATGGTAAAACACATAAACCCCCCTACGCACAAACACACACACACCAGAAACACTATACTCAGCTATGGTACAGGAAGCCAGGATGTTTCCAACACCTCAGCCAGAGAGGCTCATGGGGAAGGAGAGTGGGCTGCTCATGTGATCAGGTTTCGCCTCAATGTGTTGAATTACCAAAAGAGCACATTTTCATCCTGCTAATCGCTACGATAATGCTATTGGCATTGATAAACCGGGCAAAACATGGTTCTTAAGAGATCTTTCCTCCTCCGTTAGCTGGTAATTGTCTCCTAAAGCTGTCTAGGGCAGTGAGTGATATCGCTGACCAGGTGGAGGAAGGACAGGAATAAATTTAGCCGTTTTGTGACGTTCGCGGCATGGCGGCCGGTTAGTCAATGTGTGTGGGGCGAAAGTGGTCTGTAATGAGTCCTGGAGACAGACAGCTTCCAGAACCCGAGAATAGGAGCTATCTGTCCACAAGAGCATTTCTTGCGCACGTACGCAGGCTCATTTTCTGTCGCACACGTGCTCATTCGAACTCACTTTGCGTCGCACATACGCACTCTGCCCTTTGATAATTGGTAAACGATATCGATTTTTTTAAAAATTGGGTTTCCAAAATCTGATTCACCTCCACCATAACGCTATCTACTGTCATAGATATCACCGGATTTGTTCCGTGCAATTGCTCATCTATCGGTTTCTGCTTCGAACAGCACTGGCCTTTGTTATTAAATAAGTTTTGTCTCATCTTCATTCCTGTAGTGGTGGAAATGAGACCTGCCCCTACAACACACACACACACTCTCACACAGATTGGATTGCTGCTGACTAACCATCGTGGCGTTCCAATAAACGTCCATGCTTATGTCCCCATCCAGGGTTTCGGGTTGCAGTGTTAATAAAGAACTGTGTTCCCCCCTGGGTTCAGTGCCATCTTGGCATTTCGGATCTGCTGCTTGGTGAAACACAGTAACGGCCCAGTCCGCATTCTCCACAGCCCACTAGAGAGCCGTGTGTGCGTACATGCGCTCCTCTTACACGCTGATGATCGTACACTTCCCTTATTGTTTTACAGCCACTCAGACAATCCTGCGAACAGCTGTCTACAGAAGCTCAGATAAACTGTTTACACAAACACCATGCATTTCATTTTACAGACGATTCAGTGCGGGAGGTGAAGTGCACAGATAAACAGTGGCAGAATCCAAAGTATAGAGAGGCTTTTTTGGGGGGATCGTTCCTTTCTTTAGGAATAATACCCTAGGAATCCTTAAAGACAAGTAACTGGATCACTTTCAGTACTTTTATTTCAGTTTGTGTTAATGGAATTTTTAGAAAGCGTAGACCAGACAGGAAAGCCAAGGTGAAAATGACTGGCTACATGGTGCACGCCTGGTGTCGAACCAGATCCCTTTATACTGCACGCTGTGCCTTTATTTTAAAGAGACTCCATATTAAAAAATCCTAAAGCCACGGGCTATGAGTCTTTCTGTGTACTGAAATGGCAGTTGAGGCAGTTTTTGGTTGTTTTGCATTAAATAAGGGAAAATTATGCACAAAGAGGGCTGAATGTAATTAAACTAATTAAAACTACAGCATTAATAAAATATCACCCAAAACAGCTGTTGACTGAGATTTAGGCCTTGGGATGCAAGAGGCTGTGTTTAATATGTGCTTTTAAGGACTCCCTGTTGTCACACACACACACACACATTTATGTCTTGGGAAAGCCTTATGCCTGCGTGTTGGAACTCAAAGAGATATCAGTAGTAAAACAGGGTACAAAATAATCACAGCACCTTGTTTGCTAAAGCCATTCTAATAATACAAAGAGACAAACAGGGAATTGCAACTGATATCACTAATGTTTAAATACTTAATCATTTGGATATCTAATTTATTTCTAGTAACTGAAAATTGACATATTAGCATAATTGCTCAAATAATTATTAACACAAATCCCATTAAAGTCCTCACCCCTGAGATAAAAAAAACAAACATTTTAATTAAATATTGGTACCACTTTAGTTTAGGGACCAATCCTCACTATTACCTAGTTGCTTATTAGTGTGATTATTACTACCACATTGACTTAACTTAATTGCTACCTTACTAACTAATAATACGCAACAAGTTAAGAGTTTATTGGATGTTTATAGGCCAATTCTCACTATTAACTAGTTGCTTATTAGTGTGCATTTTCCTTGCACATTGTCCTAACGTAATAACCACCTTGCTAACTATTAATACGCTGCAAATAAAGAGTTTATTGATGCAAAGAATTGTTAATAATTAATAGTAAGAACCGGTCCCCAAACTAAAGTGTGACCAAAACAATGTACATACATATCATTATTGATTATATAACTTATATTACAGACAAAATATGGTCACACTTTATTTTAAGGTCTAATTCTCAAAATACAAACTATTAACTCAACATTTGCCTTAATAAACTCCTAAAAATTTGCTGCTTATTAATAGTTAGTAAGGTAGTGATTAAGTTTGGGTAGTGGGTAGGATTAGGGATGTAGAATATGGTAATACAGAATAAGTACTAATAATCAGTAAATATAATAGGCGTGCTAATTAGCCACTTAATAGGTAAAAATATGAAAGTGTTCACCAAATTACTTAGTGCCTTGTAATGTTTGGATTTATTTTTCCATAATTTCCTGTGTCTCTGAATTGTCAGTATGAAGGTTTCACTCCAAATTGTCATATGAAATATAACAAATGACAGATGTGAATGATAAGAGCAGAAAAAAGTATAGTATCTTTTGCAAATGAAAACTGTTGTGTGGTGAATATCAAATCATTTAATATACTGTCATTTTTTTCATTTTATTCAGATATCAAATCAGTATGAACGAGATTGTCCCTCTCTTTATTTGGCATTTGGAAGGTTAAATAAAAACATTCCCACTAAAGAATATTCACTGTGTTTCCTCAAGGTGATGTCCACATCCACAAATCACACAGTGTCCTTCCTCAGTCTGTCAGTGAGGGCTGAATGAGTGGTGTGTTTAATGACAGCTAATGGATATTCCAGAGGCCAGAGACAAACAGACAGTATACTCAGATCAGTGATAACAGACACAATGAGGGCTGAGCCCAATGATTAATCAGCTTGAGTCTGATTGTGTGGACAGTCCAACAGGAGTGTGGTGTGTGTGTTCCTGTGTTGGGCCATTGTGTGCGTGTGTCTAGGAAGACAGGGGGTTGTATACGAATTGGTGGATGGGTTTGAGTGTGTTTGACTGATTGGGGTCAGGTGAACCCTTCTGACTGGTCATTCTGCCACCCACTCGGTCCTCATACTCGTCTTGTCTCCATACTAGATGGTTTATGTGTCTTGTTCATGGGTGCATGCATGTGGCCTGTATGACTCTTTCTTTCTCTGTATATGTAGTGAAACAAGTTCACAGCAGCACAAAACGCTCAGAATGTTTGAATGGACTGGTGACAGTACTGAGGTAAATATGAGTTCAGTTTGTGCAGGTACATTTGTAATTGTCAGTATCCAGACTGTTAATGTTTATCTTAGTATGTCATCATGTCTGACTACAAGTAATATAACGCAGGACGTATATAAAATATGTATAAATGTATATATATATATATATATATATATATATATATATATATATATAATACTTTTTATCAAAGGTTTTGCAAATATGTTGATGTATAAGTTTTGTCTGGCTCATTAAAGCCATAGCATATGTGACGGATAGTTTGGTAGGTGACCTCTCTTAAGACCGGTCAGCAGCGCAGACCAGTCTGTGACCTTCGGACACTCCTTCACATTAATCACCGCCTGCTGTGAGGGCTTTTAGCGGTGGTGCTGAAAACTACTGTCCATCCCTTCTTTTTCTCTGCAGACCATCCATCCTTCTCTTTCATTTTTCCCTGGGCCAGTATCAGGCCATCAGGGTGCTCTCATCAGCACTGGTTTTTATCTAGGAGTGCTGCTGAATATTGAAATGTGATCCTTCACTGATAAAGGGCCTCTGTCTAACTCTCCATTCTCTCCCACTCACCTCTATCTGATAGAGTCAGCACACGGCAATATTACTCCATTGTCTCGCTCGCAGGGTGCTGATAGCACAGGTACTCCGGTGGAGGGCTGTGGGTGTGTGTTTGTGTGCTCTGAGATACTCGGGGTAGGTGGAAGGATAACAATGATGCTGACGATGATGATGATGACGGTACTAATGAAGATGATGTGTGTGTGTCTTGGGAAAGAGGGGGTGTATGGCAGATAGAAAAGAGATAAGAAATTCTTGCTTGAGCAGCAGGCAGGTTGTCTGTCCTCGGTTGTTGTGTTTGTGAGCGCGTACCCATAATGCAAAGTGAAAGATGGATGTCTGTCATGCAATAGATTCAGATCAACCGGAGATTCATTCATTCTTTCTTTCTTTCTTTCTTTCTTTCTTTCTTTCTTTCTTTCTTTCTTTCTTTCTTTCTTTCTTTCTTTCTTTCTTTCTTTCTTTCTTTCTTTTTCTTTCTTTCTTTCTTTCTTTCTTTCTTTCTTTCTTTCTTTCTTTCTTTCTTTCTTTCTTTCCTCTATGCCACCCCCTTTTAGGGAATGCTCCTTTCCAAAGAAGAAAATAGGCCAGTGCTAATTAAAGTGTGTACCTGAACAGCAGAAGCACTTCAAAGGAAGCTCACTAATGCATAACATACTCATAATTACACACTCCACACTACTCCTACCACCTCAGGTATCACCCACACAGGGCTCAGGCTACACTACTCATCCTGTTGCTCTTATTTTGTGTGTGCAAGACATGTTGACATGGACTGGGTCCTTACGAAGTGCATATTGTCAGTGGTATTGGCCTCATTTAGCTCGGCTTACTTTATAGAGCTCCATCATGTTTATCTTATCAGCAGGTTATTAAACAAGATCAAACAAACGATCAAGACTGAGTTAGACAGCAATAAAAGTGTTGTAAAAGAACTGCCATAAAATCATGATGTTTTAAGACAGAGTGATAGAGACGTGTCTTAGCGCTGTATTTTTTATTTAATTTTTTTAATTAACTATCCATTAATTTATCAAATAAATTGCAAATAATTATAAGAGTATAGTTGGTGAGGAACTTCCCTAAATAAAGGTTTTTCAGAGATATTGCATTTTAATTCGAGATTAGCAGACTTATTTCTTGTATTTTGTTTGCCTTACTGTACTTTTTCTTAACAGCTGGATTGTGTTAACAGTAAATTTCAAAACAGTAAATGTAAAGATGTATTTTAAAATTACTCTCATTATTGGGAAAATAAAAAACCTTATTGTAGAATTTACTAAAGATATCATGAAATTTAGCCTACGTGTTCTTCGGTGCAGTTTGAATGTTAAACTGACTAAAATATGGCCAGTCACCACAGAATGTATTTTCGTATGCTCTTTTGCTGCAGTTTACTGTTTCTATAGTGAGCAGCACAACAAAGCCACCATTAATAATGTGTGTCAGGGAGCAGATGCGTGTTCTCATTGTAATCATCCAATCAGCTTTTGTCCATAAATAATTGGAGTGATTTTGCGGCCTGTATACTATGTAAATTACAGCTTATTAAATACATAAGCAGACACACGCACATAACCTCTCCACCATGCAAGGTAAGATGAAAGACAGATACACTTCCGACAGTCCGTGTTATTTGTCTAAAGCAAGTGTGTGTGTGTGTTTGCAAGCATATCCATGTGCATGTTTTGATCTTTGTTCTTGTGCCATGGTCATTGAGAAACTCCGGGAACAGAAAACCCTCGTTAGTGGCTCAGGCCCCCAAACAGGCCTGTGATTGGCAGCTGCTATCCTCACGGCAGCATGAGTCTTTCACACCTCCTCTCTCTCCATATGCTCCTGTGTGGTCAGACGGGGAGAAAGCGCATGTGACGTGGTGCTTCAGCTCCGGCCTCAAATCTCTATTTAATCTCCTGGACTCGAGTTACCCCACACTTAATAAACACAGATTAGTGCTATTCTTCAAAGCGTGTGGCACGTATCTCACTAGCAGCGTCTCGCCAGGGCCCTGCCCATCGATGGCACCGGCTGGCATGATAATCGGCCCGACTGGCATACCGTTCATATACGTATATACACACACACACACACACACAGATGCACACCATTACTGATTCATATATTTACTACAGCTACATGTACTAGCACATACAATTTTCATATACAATAATATGTTTTCTTCACACAAAGACTGGCAGTGCCTGGCGTGCTAAACGGCTTGAGTAGTGTGTCATCTGCTCAGACTCTTCTGTCTGGCCCATGGATCCATTTGGCTGGGTGGACCGTGTTTTGGACATCCTCCTTCTCTCTAGTGCCAAGAGCAATGTTTCGGGAGCGTCCAGGAAAATAAGGGACCTCCTTATTAACCTTTAGCTTTGAAGCGTGCATATTTTTAGCAGGTATTTTTAATTTTCTGTTATATGATAGAGTTGGATCAGAGAGAGAAATAAAATAAGAGATTAAGAGGGACATAATATAGCATAACGGAGATGCAGATCGGGCGTCAGCGCGTTTGGTGAAATTAGTTCTCCGCTGGCGTCACAATGGGCCAGGGCTGTAATATTGAAAGGTTACTTGGGTTACGCAGGCTCGCCTGTCTGTCACCTCTTTGCCTTCAGGGGGAACTAATCACTTCACCCCATAATTACAGCCACAATAGAGCCGGTAAAAGAAACCTGCTGCCTTTCAGCTGAAGACAGGGCCTTTTTTTAATTAGGCCCATCCGTCTTAACCTTGTCTACTAGAGGTGAGCGGGAGGTAGCCGGTTTGAGCTATGAAAACACAGCACTGTACTACCTCTCACACACACGCGCACACACTGTATTGTGTGTGTGTGTGTAAGTATTGCATCGCATTGCAGACGCTAGCCGTTGGAGTGGCATTGTGTCTGTCTCTGGCTCCAAAGGGGATTTGTGCGTTGAATGGTGTTTTTATTTTTTCTGTCTGTGAGACAATACTCAAAATTCACAATGGGAACCCAACACTACACGCCAGAGCGTTGCATGCCAAACGCGTGATGGCCGACTATAAAAAATTAAGTGAAACTTCAGATGACTAAACAGCTGCTGGTGTGATGTAAAGCTTGCAGGTTTGAATAGAGAACGACTTGTAGCGTGTGAAAACTTGTTTTTTTATTGGACTTTTCTCAGAGTGGAATCAGGGATTATGATCAGAATCAGTGTCTTGAGTTAAGAATGCGTGGACTGGTGAAAAATTGTCATGCTCTTGTGTTTTTGAGGCAGCTGGATTTTTAATGCAACTTAAAAAAAAAACAAAACAAAAAAAAAAACAAACACAAAAAATAGAGAGAATCAATCTTTGATTAAGTAAAAAAAAAAAAAAAAAAAAGCAAAAATAAGGTAGTGGAAGTCTTTTTTTCAATGGTTAGTCCAGTTGTGTCTCAGGTTCATTTTATCTGGAAGAAACATTTTTTTCAACACAAAAGAACTTGCATTTTTTGTATCTAGAGCAATTTTTAATTAGTTTATTAAAGTTGAATAAGATCTTTATTCCATCTAAATGAAAGTGAAGTTTTTCCCTTATTTCTTGCATTTGTGACAGTGTGGCCTTATGTCTTGTAATTCTTGCTTTGTACATTACTATTGTAGTTTTGTAATATTGCTACTGTTCATGTGATTAGCATCTACTGTATATATCACACGATTGCAACTCTGAATATAGTGACTGCGACTTTATCTCTCTATACATATCATATCATGTCAAATCATATCTCACAATGTGACTGTATATTTTCGGAATTATAAATTTGTTTCCTGTAATTCTGTGCATCTCACAATTGCAACTTTGTGTGTTTGCAACTTTATCTAACAATAAGACTTTATATCTCACAATTCTGACCTTTTTTATTTTTTCATAATTGTGTCTAACGCTATAGCTCACCCTTGCAACTTGCAACTTACAAATCAAAATATGAATTACACTGTTTATTTATTTGTTTTTTGGATCGTGTCTTATCTCGATAAGTGAAAGAAGTGAGCCAGGGCATCCCTTCAAAAAAAAAAATCATGGTGCATGATGCCTCTGACAGTAAGAGCTGAATGTGCGCCTGCATGCATGTGTGTAAAACAGAAAAGACCTAGCAGAGAGAGTGGAAAACCCTTGAACGTCTGAACTCTCTCACCCTGTATCAATAAGGGACGTCTTTCCTATGAACATTTCCAGGTGAGACGTGAAACCCCATGATCAAAAGTGTTGTTTGTTTTCACACCGCCAACCTCAGAAGGAGTCTGGGGGCACAGCAGCCCTCGTCCCTGTAGAGCGCACACACAGGGCCAAAGCCTTCTTACTTATTATATCTCTAGAGGGAGCGGATGTGTGCAGGTGTGTGTATGTTCACATGTTCAGGTGAATAACTGTGGCTGCTGGCTGCTTCTGACAGTGATGTGTCTTGTCACCTTTGCTGAAGACGGATGCTGGTATGAAAGAGTGGGGAGACGGGACAAGGGCTGAGATCCTGGCAAAGGCACCCTACACTCCTCCTTTTCTCCTACAGCGTTCTCTCTTTTACCTCTGCCTTTCTCTGGCTCTTCCTCTTTCTCTCTGACCCAGGGTACATAGCGTGCTCTTTTATCTTCTGTAGTGTGGCACGCTCGTATATTATTCATAGGCAGTGCAGCACGATGAGGCGTCAAGTGGCAGGAGTAACAAGGCGCTGAACTGAGGAAGGAAGGTGACGACTCGGCAGGGAGATGAAGACACACACACACACACACACACACACACACGCACGCACACCTATCTATATGTGCCATGTCTGTTTCTGTAGCTTTACATTACTTACTCTCTTAATATTCTGTCTCTCTCACGCTTTCGCATTCGAACTATCCCTCCTTAGCCGTCTTTGCCATTCTTGGCAGAGTGAGCTCCAGGGAAATACACCTCTGAAGGGAATGTTTCCAGGATGCTGTGTTATGTTTGTGTCTGCGGCTGACTATGAAGATGCTTCACAGTGCTTTTAGTTTGTTTAGGCACAACAGGGTTTGTTTGCCTGGCAGCCGAGTTGGCTGAAGGTATCACGCCGTCTTTTGAGGAGATACAGGAGAGCGATGGATCCAGGAGTTGTTGTTTTCAGAAACAGAAAGAACAAAGTGAACAGGTGAAGAAGTGACTTTCCGCGTGATGCCGAAACACTCTTTCACCTATTCCGTGTTACAAAAAACACCTTTTGTAATGAAAAGTGCGAGGTGTATCTAGTAATATTTTAGCAATGACATGCAGAAAAACAGAAAACATTTTCTTTTTCCACATTAGAAGCAACGCTGTACTGCTCCGGTAGTGATGAGCATGTGTGTGTCCAATCAGGTGCTGAGGAGGTTAAAGGGGGGCGTGGCAGTATTTAACCTCCAAGAATGTCATACTGGGGCTCAGAGAGCATGATGGGAAGGCAGATTGGAAGGTGGTAGAGTCTGAGGCCATCTGTGAGTGTGTGTGTCTCTACCGTACCACCTGGCCCTTCGGCTTGACCCAGTGAAGCGAGAGATCTATAGAGAGAGAGAGGAAGACATAGTCCGAACAAGCATTAGTTCATCAATGAGACCTCCTCTCCACTACTTAACACAAGCTATTGATCCACTCCATACACACACTCCCGCAGCCACTCGTGTGTGCGTCTCCCTCTCCTATGGATTATCTCCAGTCTATTCTTATCGATTCTTTCCAGCTCTCACTTGATCGTTGGAGAATGCTCTAAACACTTATTTGAAATTATAATCCGCAGGACTAAATGTCATAATTGCCCCGTAGGCCTCTGTTTGATTGGTTAGGGCAGGTGGTATGGGATATGATTCGATACTGACCTCTTAGTGCTAGCCCTTGCTAATCTGTTAACTCATGAACAAAATAGCAACACACTATCCGGCATCTTTAGAAAGTGAACGAACAAAGAATAGCAAAGGAGAAAGATGATATAGCATTGTTAGCAAAAATGAGTGTTGAATTAGCAGCTAATTGTTTGTGCTTTGAGTATATGAAGACTGTCAAATACAGGTCATAGCCTCATTGTTTGGGTTATTTGAGTTTTAAATGGCAGGGGGATGTTGTGTAATAGTCAATGTGTTTGTGCGTGTCAGGAGAGTGAGGAGGGACCAGATGAAGATTGACAGTGATATTGATCTCTGATTCTCTGTGGAAAATGTTCCTCGTGTGATTACTGCCAATCAATACAACTGAGGTAAATATTGTTTTGCAAATGTTTGATATTAGATATGATCCTACAGAGTATCAGCAGCTGAATGGGTTGAAATAGAGAGCTTTTACTATAAAAGTGTCTCTTTAATTAGTTTGAAATGTTTGTTTTGTTGTTTGATGTGACATTTAGGTTGGATTGTGTTTATTTTTACATTACAAATGTTCCTCTGCTAACATCTTCAGCGTGAGTGCATGTCTATGTACTGTATGACTGTGTGATCTATGAGACCTATACATGATATGTTAGACATGGGGTCAACAAACAGAACGTATTATTTAAGTAGAGAAAATGATACTGTTATATTGCTGATACCTTCAAAGGGGAAGTTGTTCAAGCCCAAACTGTATACTTATTTTAAATAATTTACTCATACTTATATTGTTCTAAACCTACACACACACACACACACACACATATATATACACATACTGTATATATATATGTAGTTCAATTTTGGTAATCAAAGTATTTTGGTCACTAGTGACTTTCATTAAATAAGTAAAATAAATAAATTAATGAAATAAATAAATACAAAACATAAAATTTTGATAGATTTTTCAAAATGTTATATGTTCCACAAAAGAGAGGAAGTCATACAGTTTTAACTAATGACATGATGAGAGTGCTTTTTGAGTTAACTATTCCTGTAAGGTATGCTATACTATACTATGTAAATAAAGAAGAGTTTAAATAGAAATCTTAAAGGTACAGCAGCAAAATTACCCTGTCTAAGGGTCAGTGAGAGGAGGAAAATAAATTGTAATGTAACACTATATTATGACTATTTTGGTATTAAAAAACATTTAAACAGCATTATATCATGGACCCTAAGATTAATTAAAAAAATTAATGTATCTATTTTTTAGGTTTGTATTGTTTCTGGCAGTTTTGTATGTATGTGTGTTTGTCTGTGAGTATTAAAGTGGGGTTTGATTTAGCTGAGTTCAGAGTTCTCAAGCGTCTTCTATTTGATAACAGGTGAAACGGGAGATATTTTATGCAGTAGAGTTTGGAGAAAATCTGCACATGAAGAGAACAAAACACAATCATTATGGGCTGCATTTGAACCAAATGGCAGTACAGAACATGCTGACATCACCCACGCATCTCTGTGACAACAGACGGAAACCCCTGGAGCTGACAAAGAGAGAGCGAGAAAAGAGCGATGCCTCCTCGTCGCACAGGCCGTACACGCACACACACACACATTGCATGTGTTCAGCAGTTCACTATTCATTCTGCATTTTGATTTGAACTTGACAAGCTTTCTGAAGCTCCATTCTAAATCAGAGAGCAGCAATGAGAACACTCAACTCTCTGAATAAGGAGGAAAGAAGAGGGCACAGGGAGGGGAAAAGAAAGAAAACAAATACAAGGATAAAAAAAGAAAAAAAAAAAACAATATGTCATACCTAAGAGAGGAATGTATTAACCAGAAACTGAAAGTTTAATGTAATAATTTAAATGTATACAATTATTTATACTACTAAAATGTTACATTTATAATTGTCAAATTATTATAATTATAAAATTAAATATATCAATCGAATCTATTTTTCGTATTTGTTGGTAAATATGAAGCACTATTGTTATAGTGAATACAGTGAATGGGACAAGAAAACAAATTATTATGCTTGCAACATCTCTTTTACTTCTCTTTATTCACTCTAACACACTCATGCATTTCTCAAACATAAACACACAGATTGGTATGTGTTTGTTGGCTGAGCGGCTGGTCTTTGATCAGATGACAGGTGTGCTGATGGTTTCATGGCTGGACGAAAGCCTTTCAGTCATACACAAACCTACAAATGACCTAACAATATCCCATCTGCCTCTCTTTCTCTCCGAAAGAATGCTTAGCACCTGACCTCTGAGCTGTCTTCCAGCTGTCTTCAGTTTAGCTTCTGATATTCCTAGTTTAACTAAAGCACATAAATCAATAATTAACCTACAGACTTTTGTCTGTAACTTAAGAGATACCTGTTGTAACAATTCATATTCCATTTGATGCATCCTCCAACCTGGTTTATGTATCTGTGGCATGTTAAATGTCATTGCCTGTCTCATTAATCAAAGAAGTTGTATCAGTTGTATCAGCAGTCAAACAGGATATGTCAATCTCCTTCCTGTCCATGTTAAGATCTTCCTGACCTAAAACACAATGGCATTTCAGGCTTCCATCTGCAGAGGTCAACAGCTCTTAGTCCTTCTGTAGACTGAACATAGCTCCAAGTGGGGAATTTGGTTTGATGCAGTAAAGCTGACTTCCAAGAACTTCCATTTAACTCTTTGGAGAGTTTAAAGTACGTGTTTAAGAATATATAGACTGCATATTATCATATGCCTTCTGTTTTACAATAAGCCGATAATGCTTGTAGCAACTCAGATATGGGATTATTTTGTCTCATGAAGTTTAAGCAGCGCTGCTGGATTGAGCCCAACAGGTGAGGGAATTCCAAAAGAGCCAGGGGTTTCAAATGAAATTCCTAACCGTGATTCCCATCCTGTTCGCTAATCACCACCAGACCCCTTCACATTACAGAGTCTGCCCTTTTAATACCTTTTCAAATAATAAGTATTTAGTTTGGATTTACTCAAAGCTGTGCAAGCCATAAAACTCTTCAAAGTGCGGTGTAGCCTTTCATTAGGGATCCCCAGGATGCTGTCCCCCGTCTCTGTTCTTCATTAAAAACAAATCACTTCGTCTTTTACCTGAGCGCTTTACTGCTCCAGAGGCTGTGAAAACAGAGCTGTAAAAATTGCTACCGACTCGCAGATTATCTTGTTAACATGAGTAAACAAACTGGGCACGTTGTTCATATCTTGAAAGAAGAGAAGTGCTGTGTGCACCTCTCTCTGTGTGCAGTCCTTTGCATTACTTTTGCAGTTTTTTTTAGCATAATCTGACAAATGATATGGTAAATAATCCTAATTTACTCATCTAAAATAAATAGTGTATAGTGAACACTATGCGTGAGAGACACTGACCATAGCCCATCATTCTGACAGAGTGGGTCAGGTATTTGACCCTGCTGACCTTTGACCCTTAGCTGATTGAAGTGACAGCCTGTTCTGACCGGGTGGAGGGTTGAAATGATGTAGAAGTGGGTGCGGGTGTGCTGACGTAATTTTTATTTCATGCGTTTTATTGTAAATTACTTGTATTACAAAGCATCAGTAAGAAATATTTTTGTGTTTGCATCTGCAAAACTACAAAACTACATGTTGTCAGGTAGCAAACCTGAGCCATACAATTCAAAGAGAGATTTTGGGTCACATTAGATATTCATTTAATATTGTAGGTAACATTAATGAACACGTTTACACATTGGAAATCCGTAATCCTGCGCTTTTTTTGCCAGCACCTCTGTGATCATATTCCTTCATTCTCATTATTATTCCTTAAACAAATGCCTGCGATGCCATGTAGCCACAGATTAATGTAATGACCTGTCTAGTTTTCCACTCTTGTCTATTCCCCAAGGTCACATGTCCTTTTTCTGTGTCACACCCCCTCTCCCGCTTCAGCGTTCTCAAATGTTCTGCATCGCTCAGCGTGGCCTCCTGGCTAATCCCCTCCCGGCCGAGCTCCCTGCGCTCAGTCCACATGAGAAGCTCATGCTGAAACTGGACCCCGCAGTCTGGCCCTGATAGGCACATCGATAACAGTCCAATGCCTGATCTCAGTGCACCGGCGTCGTAGCAAGAATTCCACTTATACATCAACACAAACCTATTAGTGTCCAGGACTCAAAGACCCGGCTTTACAGCAGGCTTTGGATCAAGGCGACCGGTTGTGTTTCCTGCTGCTTTGTTTAGGAGCAAGATATAAAATATTAAGCAAACACACTTTATTCTTAATTTCATCTCACATTTTAAGAAATATATTGCATTATCATGTAAAAGCATGTAGAGAGGCTGGATATTGCATCACGGTACCAGTACTCCACCAGCTCTCTCAACTAAACAGCACATTTTGCATTAAGCACATCGGATGATAGATTCAGGCTAGAGAGAGAGAGAGAGGGAGAGGGATGGGGCAGAGGATGAGAACATTTGAGGATTGAGTGTTTCTCAACTTTAGAGAAATGTCAATTACTCATTAGTGCCTCAAGGCAAAGACAGAGAAAATGATTGATTTTGCTGTTAGGCATTGTAAGACAAGACAACAAATCTGTGCCTGTCAAATGAGTTAATTAATGACTCCAAATGCGCAACTGCAGATTTCAAATGTGAGTGGATTTGTTACTGATCTTGTTTGTATTAAATATGTTTTTGTATATGCACATTTGCTGTGAATAAGAATTGTCCTTTTGTAGCATTTACATGCACATTTATATAGCACAATGCATAACATACATTTTTAGGGCAGCTTTACAAAACAAAATGTACTACTAGCTTTTTTATTTTACTTTTTTACTATATTTATATGTGTGTCTTGTTATTGATCTACTAGTTAAACTCTGAGTTTAAGCCAAATCTATGAATCCAACAGCTACAATTAATGCTACTAAAACAGCGTAGCTCTACAGCATTTGTCCAGGGAAGCATTTTGATGTGAATGTCGAGGCTAATTTAGTAAATTCATGGAAGTTCAAGTCTGTCGAGCTAGTTTGTTCTGGTTCTCCTCGGTGGCGCCTTTGGACTGGCGGCCATTTTAACAGCCACCTCAAACCGAGTGTTTGGTCTTGGGCGTTGTCCTTAAGCAAACCCGCAGTCCTTATCGCTGTGGAAATTTCTATAGTGGCAACAGTTCTAGGTGTTTTTGCAGATCGTCTGTGTTTACACAAAGGCCAGCAATTGTTTATCCAGGTCGTAAACTCTGCACTCTCATCTCATCTCTTTGTCTTTGCTTTACTTTATGTCCCTTCAATTATCATCCCACTCAGTGTTTCTTAGTGTGGCTGACAGCAGTGTCTGTGTTTAAACACTAACACTTGCCCAACGTGTCTTCGGGAGGCATTTTATGTTCAGTAAACAACAGTGCGCACGTCCAAGCCTTCAATTAAACTGACTTCCAGCGAGAGTTTGCATGACCATGACTGGGACATAATTAAAGTAAAGACATAGCATTTGCAAATGCTTAGCTGACAGTTCACATTTGTACTGTGTTTATTGCAGCTGGCGTGGTCATAAAGTCGTGTGGTGTGCCTCTGACAGTGTTTTCATGAGACGCTCTGTGTTTGCTTGCTAATTCAGAAACACAGATTTCAATCTTTTCTTACTTTTACCCTGGCGCCCAAACGCTGTGTTTGGGATCATCAATAATGACCATTCGCTAGGAGTTGGCGAGGTGGTTCAATCTACGATTGGCAGCTGAATATGAAGGAAAATGTCAAGCTTGCTGAGATCTGCTTGGCACAATCTGAAAAGCATAATATTGGAATTCTGTTACTGTATGAAACCTCCAAGCCAAGTTCTGATGAACTGGAGAGGAATCAACTGCTTTCACCCTGTTCTTGTCCAATATGTGTAGCTGGAATGTTTCGACATGGATGTATTATATTTTGGAATAGATCCTCTGTTAAAAGGAATGCTGAGATGGCATAGAATAGAGATATAGATCTCTTGAAATGTTGAAGTAAAAAAAAAACCTTGTTAAACAAAACTAAATCTCTAATTTATTTTCAGTTGTTTGCAGAATTTATACCATACTGTTAAAAAGTTTTGGCATTCATTTTCATTTTTTAAGGAAAGAATGAATGAATACTTTTATTCACCAAGAATGCATTCAGTTGATGAAAGTGACATTGAGTAAAGTTTATTGTGTTACAATTTTTTTTTAAACAAATGTTCTTTAAAGAATACCGAAAATATGTTGATACATTTGCACATTAATGCACAAAAATGTTAGCTTAACCATTTTTAATAAGAAGAAATGAGCCCCAGCGTATTGATTTCTGAAAGATAATGTGACACTGAAGACTAGAATAATGGCTTCGGAAAAATCAGCTTTGCCATCACAGAAATTAATTACATTTCACTATATATGAAAATGTAGAACAGTCAATAATTCTAGATACCTCATCTGAGTTGTTTAAATGTGTAGAATCCACATAAGTTAGTTTTTAATCGACCAGTCAAAATTTAAAGCAGGCAAGTTTAAGCAAATTCAGTCAATTCTTTTTGGGCCAGTCAAAAAATGCACACAGGCACACATGTAAATGTAAGTCACTGTAAATCCACTCTCTTACACTAGGTGTTGCTTGTTTAACAGCAGAATTTCAGCTGTCTCCCATAACCTCCATGGACAAAGCAACACTCTGATTAAGAACAAATCTTTATTAGATAGCACATGGAGCTAAGGTGAAAAGCCTTTTCAGGACACAGTCAGAAACTTCAAATTCATAAATTAAATTAATATAATTAATTAATTCATAAATTCCTTTGTATAATTCCCTTACCACGTCCCTTGCCATGTTTTCACACAAAATTTAACTGAAAAGCAAAACTTTGCTGGACTGTATATATTTATCCTGGGTTGATCAAAATTGTGGCAATCGTATACTAATCATGACGGATTTTACCATGATTTATCATCAAACCGGTAATCTTTCCATGAGCATAAGAGACTTAATTTTATTTAAAAAATGTACAGACCCCAAACTTCAATTAGCAGTGTATTTTGTAAATGCATTTGAGATTATTAATATTGACCCTGGAGTATGTAATGTCAAACAGCATTACTTTTTCTTCATATATTCCATCACAAATATATGAGAGTAAATATGTTTCCATGTCTGTTTTATATAAACTCAGTCTAAACTTTAAGCTTACACACATGTAAAAAACCTTTGCAGTCATGGCATTTGTATAATTCAGATTTCCGTAAGGACACATGGGCATCTGCAGAGAAAAATATTCAGCACTCCTTCCTGTCCAGCATGTTTTGATTTAACAGATGGGAATTGGAACCCGTGGCACAACATGCAGGCCAGAAAATCACATATACTGCCAAACGTGAAGTGAGCTGTCCACCCGAGTGAAAGAAACCTGCTCTTTGTGAAGCAGCGCATTGTGTTTTGGAACAGTGAGGGATGCATGCTGTGCCTTAACACAAATTGAGATTAAACTGTTTAATATATGAACTCATATTCGGAGCAGAAAGGAAAACTGCAGGGGAAAATTGAAAGGAGAAAAAAAATCTGAATTATTAAAGGAAAGCCAAGCAGATCGTTTTTACCTGTAGACTATTGCTCAAGGGTTTTGGCCCAGTATGTTTGGTGTTAGACAGACAGGTGATTTCTGCATGTTTCTCTTCAGCACATGATCCTTCATCCCTTAGCGACTTCACTTTACAGAGCTGCCGCCCAGGCATGGATTAAGTTTAAAAGTAATAATAAAGAAAGGACCTGTTGGCTAGGTGAAAACCCCGCAATCTGATTCGTCACAGCAACTTTCCTTTTCATGTGCGGACTGCGTTCAACCAAGCATTTAATTCAGCAAATCCTTGGTTGTGATCCTTCAGGACTGCAGCTTGGGGTTTGTTCAATTTGTAGCAAACGATCCTCATGTGATCAAAGCTTGAAGAGCTCTCCCCAACATGCTGCTTAAATTAGACTAACACCAAAGTTTCTGGCTCTGGGACAGTATTTGGAATGTTTTACCAGAGAAGAACATTCCTTTACACAGATGTTTCCAATAAAGATGGATGCCAGCCTCACATCTTTAATGGGCTGACACTCACAAACCCCAAAAAACGTCTTGTGCTGTCACCCACAATTCGCTGTAGTTTTCTATCTCTCTCTCTCTTTCTTTTTTGTTTCTGTTATCTTCTATTCTGTGATCTTGTATCTTGTAACACGGTGAACCGGATTGCGGAGGAATGCTAGATGTTATTGAGAGAGTGTTAGGCCTCACACGTGCATGTCAGGACCTTTTGCCTAAATGTGTGTGTACGTGTGACGAACTTTGGGCTGTGGTCTGAAACAGACTTCTTACACATTAGGTTTCAGCTCGTTTGTGGTTTCAGATGTTGGAAGTATTTGTTTGCGAATGATGTGGTACGTTAAGATTGCTTGTATACACAGGCATGTGCTTTTCTGCTCGATGCACAATTGACACATCAGGTCGTTCACATGCAAACTGAACTTTCAGCATCACAATGAAACTTTAAACCCCAGTCGATTTGCTGTTTTCAAGCTGAAACAATTTATAGTCCAACTACTTTTGGCCTTGAGCAAGAATATAAAATAATGAAAATAATTAAAATGCTTATATATTGTCAAATACCATTATAAAGTACAACAAAAGGCGTTTTATGCTCTTTACGCAGACGATACAGATATGTTGTGTTATACACACACACAATTCTGCATCTTAGAAAGTGTCTGGTTTCACTGACACTGATTTGACTGGATTCCCCAGAGAATGGAGGGTTCCTGCTTTCATTTTCCACTCTGTGTTTGCACTTTTGTCACCACAGGCATAAAAATCAGAAAGTATGAAAAGCTAGAGACTCAGTCTGGGAGTTGACTTGGCCTCACAGCGTTATTTCTGATATGCTGCAATCAGTGAAGTCCCTATAGAGAACACTGCTGAGTGTATAAGAGTCTGTGTGTTTATGCTTCTCAATGAACGACTGCCATGGACAATCTGTGTGAATTACTGCACAACAGTTGTCTAGCAATATTGGATTATTTCAATAAAATATTTGACTTAAAGCGGTATAAAATTCAGTAAATATAGAATAAAGGCCCTACCTTTTATATCCTGATAAATCTGTTCAGAAGTAAAAAAAAAATGATAAAAAAATAAGAGACCATAAATTCTTACTGACAACTTGACGATAGCTAACTAGTTCAGTAGAAGTAATGTTAGTCATGGTGCAATAAAGTCGTATTGGCCTACACTGGCCTTCCACATATTGTCATGTATCCAAAATCAAAGTCAAACTTTTACAGCTTGTCATGTGAGTGAATCCAGAAGGAAAGAGTGAAAGTGAAAAAAGGGCTGAGTGTATTTTTCCATGTATCTCCCATTTTTCTCCTCCTCCTTTCTCGAAGGGTCAAAGGTTAATCTAAGGCATAAAGCATAAGATGTATGCCTTTTGAGTAATGGTTGTATGATGTGTATAGAGATGCTGTGACAGTGTGCAGTTGTTAACCTCTGCTGATGGCTGAGAGCATCTACAGATGGTGTGGATGGAGCTCCACCATACTGAAACCACATGAAGTTAGAATCCAGGCATATTTAGTACATTCAAGTAAAATCACCACCTTCGCATACATGACATTGCTGCTTGTTTGAAAGTTACTTGAAATCTTGTTACTACCTTCTTAACACCATCTCTTTTAACTTTTAATCAGGATCTTGAAAATGTTTGTGTCCAACATAGATAAGACATCAACATATTAGAATGATTTCTGAAGGATCATATGACACTGAAGATGCTATTGAAATTGTAATAATATATAACAGCATACTTTTTTTACAGCTTTTTTTTAATCCATCCATCTTCTGCTTATACGGGGCCGGGACACCCAGACTTCCCTCACCCCAGACACTTCCTCCAGCTCTTCCAGGGGAACACCAAGGCGTTCCAAGGCCAGCCAAGAGACATAGTCCCTCCAGCGTGTCCTAGGTCTCCCCTGTGCCTCCTCCCTGAGAGGCGTCCAGAACAGATGCCCAAGCCACCTCAGCTGGCTCCTCTCGATGTGGAGGAGCAACGGGTCTACTCCGAGCTCCTCCCGAGTGACCAAGCTACTTATTCTATCTCTAAAGGGGATTGCCCAGCCAGCCTGCAGAGGAAACTCATTTCGGCCACCTCCACCAACTTGGAGGGGACAAGCCAGCTTTTATCTCATTGAGAACCATGGTCTCAGACTTGGAGGTGCTGATTCTCATCTCAGCTGCTTCACACTCGACTGCAAACCACTCCAGTGCCCACTGTAGGTCCTGGTCTGATGGAGCCAACAGGATAACATCATCTGCAAAAAGCAGAGACGAGATCCAATGGTCCCTAAACCAGACCCCCTCCAGCCCCCGGCTGCGCCTAGAAATCCTGTCCATAAAGACAATGAACAGGACTGGAGACAAAGTGCAGCCCTGACAAAATCCTACAGACAATGGGAACAAGTATAACTTACTGCACCATCTCTGGTTATACATAGATCCTTAGCAAAGGACCCCGGAACCCATAGTCACAGAACACCCCCCACAGGGCATCATGAGGAACCCAGTCAAATGGTTTCTCCAAATCCATAAAGCACATGTGGACTGGTTGAGCAAACTCCCATTACCCTCCAGTACCCTGAAGAGGGTATAGAGCTGGTCTAGTTTTTCACGACCAGGAATAAAGCTGCATTGTTTCTCCTAGATCCAATGTTCAACTATTGGATGAATTCTCCTCTCCAGTACCCAATAGATTTTCCCTAGGGAGGATGATGAGTATGATCTCCCTGTAGTTGGAACAAATCAGCCAAGACAGCTGAATAACATCCAGAGAGGTGATTAGAGCAGTTCTCATCCACCCCCTGGTGCCTTGCCATTGAGGAGCTTCTTAACTACCTCGGCGACTTCAACCTGGATGATGCTCGAGTCCACCTCTGAGCCCCCGGCCTCTGCTTCCTCAGTGGAAGACACATTGGTGGGATTGAGAAGATCCTCAAAGTATTCCTTGCACCACCCAAAAATGTCCCTGGCGCGATGTCAATAGAGGTAGAGAACATAGTCCACTTGGACTCAATGTCTCGAGCCTCCCTCTGGATCCATTCAAAGCTCTCTTGGAGGTGGGAATTGAAGACTTCTCTGACAGGGGACTCTGCCACACATTCACAACATACCCTCACAGTATGTTTGGGCCTGCTGAGTCGGTCCAGCTTCCTCCTCCACCAATGGATCCAACTCACCACCTGGTGGTGATCAGTTGACAGCTCCGCCCATCTTCGAATGTTCAAGACATATGGCCGGAGGTCAGATGAAACAACCACAAAGTTGATCATTGACCCCTGTGCTAGGATGTCCCAGTTCCACATGTACTGATGTACTTTTGCTTAAATAAGGAATTTGTTATGGTCAAACTCTGACTAGCACAGAAATACAACAAGACCCCACTCAGGTTCAGATCAGGGGGACAATTCCTCCCAATCACGACTCTCCAATTGTCAGTAGCATTGCCCACATGAGTGATGAAGTCCTCTAGCAGAGAGACAGAGTCCCTGGTCGGAGCACTTACCAGCAGCCCTTCTAGAGACCCCAAGAAGGCAGAGTACTCTGTACTGCCATTCAACCCATAGGCACAAACGACAGTGAGTGACTATCTCATTCACCAAGGTGAACTCCAACACATGCCTGCTAAGCTAGGAAGCTATGAGCAAGCCTATACCAGCCCGCCGCCTTCACCACAGGTAACTCCAGAGTAGTGGAGAGTCCAGCCACTTTCAAGAAATTAGGTTCCAGAGCCCAAGCTGTGCGTGGAGGTGAGCATCTTTAGTTGGTACCTCTAAATCACCTGCACTAACTCAGGCTCCTTCCCCCTCAGCAAAGTGATATTCCATGTCCCTAGAGCTAGATTGGGTCGCCGAGGTCCCCGCCTTTGACTTCCCTCACCCTGTACCGGCCCCTTACTTTTTTTTTTTTTTTATCAAATATTTAAAAGAAACAACATGATTGATCCCAATCCTTTTAACAGATTTTTTAACAATAAAAGACAGTAAAGTAATTGCTAATGTTGCAAAATGTTGTTTTTTTTAAGGCACAAACCATTCCACAAAAGCATTTAGGAACATTGTTTTCCACTTTTGTAAAAATAAAAAAATACATATTTGACATATTCCTGAAAAATCATGTGATACTGAGGACAAAGAATTTTCAACAAACAAGCATAAAACATTATTTACTGTGTCTATATATTGTTTTTCCAAATGCGTATGCATATTTATCTCACCTTTGGGGACAAAAAGCATGTTCACACACATCTTTGACCAGAAAAAGTCATTATTAATGAAAAGTTAGAGAGAGGTAAGAGAGTAAAAGAGAACACAGGTGACAGTTGAAAGAATAAAATTATACAAAGTGTGAAGAAGGAAAGACCTCTGAAGTAACGTGCCATTACCCTCTGCCACGACCCTGTGACTGTTTGTTGACACTCTCTCTCATGACGGCACTTGAACAAAAAAGAGCGAAACAAAGGGGGAAGAAGAAAGAATGTTCTTTATGATGGATGAGGGGTTCTCCTGTTACGTTTGGAGGGAGTACAGCTGTGATGAGCTGCTAAGTACAGGCAAACAAGTGGGCTACATCAGTGATGGCTGCTTAACAGACAGCGGTTTGGTATTCACCCTCCAGAGCCAGGCTCGTAATCACAGCCATGTTGAACATGAGGGCAGACACAGACCAAAACAGAGACACAAGTGAGGACTGGCTTCAGCTGAAACATAAACAATCCTTTACCCTTATTCCTCTGGGAGAGACATGGAGAGAGACTCATTCTTCTTGTTATTCGCTATGAGAAGGAGTGAGAGATGATGTAGTGAGGCTAGTTGTGGTCGGACTTCTGAGGAAGATCTGCCAAAATGCAACTGTCACTCTATGTCTAAAGGTTTCGTCAGTGCATTGCTCTGCTATGGTCAAGAGTCTGTCAATCAAAAGATGCTTTGCACAATATTAAAATATGTATTGTATACAGTGGCCTCAAAAGTATTTATGCACTTACAAATGTGTAAATATCACTGCATTAAATACAACTCACTTAGGAAGTCTTTGTATTCTCTTATGGCTTCATTTTGAAAAGTCTATCTATATTTTATTAATAAAAATGTTTTGACATTTCATATTTGTAATATTGTCCCATCTGAAGTTAAAAATAATAAATATAAAATCACAATTCAAATTAAATGAAATAAAAATTGCAATGATGTGAAACAATTACAAGATGTAATTGAAAAATTACATTTACAACTTAAGTTGTGTCTTTATGAAATATAAAAGCACAATGTATAATAAAGTTTAAATAAAGAAATAAAGTTTCAGTTTTGAGAAACTGCAGCTACTTTTTATTTTTTTATGGTGGAAACATACATAAAATACAAATAATCTATCAGGTATTATTTGTTGTGTTACCAAAACATACCGAAGCAATTTCACTTCATGCATTCAACAGATTATGTTTTCCACTGACATTATAATTTGTAGCCCTTATTTCATCACCAGTGTATTTCATGACTCAGAAGTTTCTCAATCCCTCATGTTGTCCCGCAGCACAAGGCCAGAGTCTGCTCCTTTAATAGGAGACGTATGGAACTGTCAGCAGAGATCCAGCAGTAGGAAAAGTAGCATTGACGTAAATGTGTTTGTATGTGAGGAGCTGGTGGTGAAGCGTACACTTAATGGTCGTGGTGAACCACAATTGAGTTAGCAAATTTTGAAGTTTAGTGTCCCTCGGAGTGAGGTGGAAAGGAGAGAGGATGGCACCCAGCACAACCCAAAGCATATGGTCTCTTGTTTGTCTTAGTTACCAGCAATCTAACAGAGAGCAGTGACTATGTGTCGACGGACAGATGCCGGGTCAGATGTTTGTGTTTACCCTGTGAAAATAGGTGTTTCCATATGATGTTCAGCATTTATTTACAATAGTGATGTTTTAGAGACAAACAAATGGAAAGTAGACAACACCAGTAAATGCTTTGACATTAGTCACAGCCCCTCAAGTTGATGCCACGTTTTCATTGTTGAAGATATTTTGAAACTCAATTACTGGATCATCAATAATTTTCCTTTTTGCCTAAATTACAATGTGTAGCATAAAACTAAGTAACCAACTACTTAACTAAATAAATAAACTCACTAACTACATAAATAAAAATAAAATAAAAATAAAATCCCCTTATTTTAAATTGAATGTTTCTATCTGTTAGTGTGCGCCATGCTTAATTGTCATATTGTCCTATCATTAGCCTGTGAGATTCCTAATACAAAATATCATCAATGCTAATTTATTAAATTATTTACTTAGTTTCATGTTTATACTGTTCAGTGCTTTGATACAATCTGTGTTGTTAAAAGCGCCATATAAATAAAAGTGATTGATTGATTGTTTGAGAGTGAACCAACTCCAGCAAAAGGCTAAAAGCTGCCTAATGTTTTTATTATGACTGAATTTGTCATAATAAAACATTTGAACATTATAGGAATTTCATAGAAACAATGCTTAAATTTTTTCAAACAGCAGCTGCAGAAAGAGAGCCAAGAACATTTACACTATCAAGGTATATCGCGTTATAATCAGTAAAACTATCTACACTGTATGATGAATCAATCTCTTACACCACACACGCATTTGCATTTTGTTTTTTAATAATGAGAGGATTTGTGAATGAGAAGAATTCAGTCAACTCCGGCGTTTTAGTGATGACTAATTTGAGTGCTTCTGATTGGCCATTGCATTCATAAAGTCAACTGAATCTATCCTGCTTGCTAGCTTTCTTATAAAAAAATAATAATAATTGTAGCTGTAAGATGTCTCCACACACACACACACACACACAAAGGCTGTCAGGATGCCCTGATGTTAAGTGTCACAATCCATCATGTGCTTGGGTTAAAGAGTGATTCCCCTTCCTGCACCACACACTTCACACTTAGCTGAGCTTTTCTCCAGGTCAGTACACAATACACTGGTAACCTTTATACCACTAACATCATCAACATCCCCTCTCTTCTCTCTTTCTCACACACACACTTTTTGAGAGAGAGAGAGAAAAGAGAGAGAGAGGAAATATATTTATATCCCGCGTTTGATGGTGTTATTTTTTGAGCATGCGGTGGTGTTGCTACGTGCTGTTTTGGGATATTTATTGGAGAGAGGTGAGAGGAACAGAGAAGGATATCCAGGCCAAACGCTGGTCCACATTTGAAGTGCTACTGTACCCCTGCTGAGGTAACTGACCTGGCAGCGGTGTTGCTGTCTGCAAGTGTGCTGCTGACGTCAGACACACAGGGAAACATTGTCACTGAACAAGAAAAACACGGCAAAGGGCCATGTCGGTTTGTAAGCGTGTATAATAAAGGTCAGGTGTAATTTGTCATGTAGGAGATCTGTCTTGTGTAATAGATTCTAAATATAACCGGTAACAGTAAACAGAAATGGTATTGTGACTGCTTTTCTGTCAAAATACATCATGCTTTTTTAGAAAAAAAAAAAAAAAAAAAAATCTTTTTTTTTTTTTTTCAGAGATTGAATTCATGAATGTTTTTAGTGTCACACTCATTTCTTCCTTTCACAGTCTTGGGGAAAAAAAGAGAGAAAGAGAGAGAGAGAGAGAAATCAAACAACAACAAACACTTGCATGTTTTGCACCCAAATCACTCGCATGTTTGTCAGTTATTAATTTGATTTAATTTAATTTGGAAAACATCTTCAGCAAGTTTCCTGCCGCTCGCTTTGAAGTGACAATATTAAATAATAAAGCCCAATTAAATATAAATCACAGCGGGTCCTCTGTCGGCATTTGTGTGATTGTGTGATGTTTTTAGAGCATATTTGATCATTTTCTGTGCCTGTTTTCCTAACAGACCTCATCTGGTTTAATTGAATAGTTTCTCTTGCTGCGTGTGTGTCTCTCATTGTTGTCGTTGCCCACCAATCATCCTTGTCTACTTCCTTGAGCACGTAATGCATGCAGTAAATTATTTAGACCAAATTAATTTTACAGCACCTTGTTTCCACCGAGCATGCCAACATCTGTTGTCGAGTCACAAGTTTACATTGTTGGTCATTACTTTCCACAATGAGCAAAATGTTTTATTAACATCCCCAGGGAAACCTCCTTTGGATCAGGCAGGAACGTTGCTGCTTACTGAACCTCCCCTGAACTTCAATAATCAAAGCTCGGCTGTCGTTTGGATGGCTTGTACTCGCCCTTCTCCCCTAAGCATGACACATTCTGCTCGAGCGATTGAGCTATTGGACATCGCAAACCTCTCTCAGGAAAGTGCTGACTGCAGTGAAGTAGCACTTGCTGTAAAAGTGGTGTCGTGCCTCCTGTTTTTTTTTTTCTGCTTAGGCTAATACAATCCTTTTCCCTATTGTTTCTGTAACTGGAGGGTGTAGTAGTGCTGAGGAATTAAAAGATAATGCAATGTGGGATACACTTAAAGATTATAAGAATTTAGGCACCTTTTTATTAAGAAAAAACTAAAACAAAATAATAATAATAATAATAATAATAATAATAATAAATATACCATTTAAAGGTTAATATATATATATTTTTTATTTTAAGAAACTTATATTTTCTAACCTTCTTTAGTATTTTCTATATATCAAAGCATAATAAAAATATTAAGCACCACATCTGCCCTATAATAAGAAATGTTTAGCAAACATATTAGAAAAGCATATTAGAATGATTTGAGTTAATTACATTTTCAGATTAGATTTAAATAGATTTTTAAATATTTTAAATTGCATTCAAATTATTTTAGAATTAAATAATTTCATAATTAATAAATTATTTCAAAATATTACTGTATATTTTATTAAATGCAGTTCTGTGGGTAAACGAGACTAGAGATTTTCTCTCTGCTTTATTCTAATGACTGATATCACGCGAATGCGAATCTAACAAAATATTGTAATTTTGTGTAAAATGTGCTTTTATTATGTGTACATCATTTGCAATATTTGGAACTTATATATATATATATAAAAACTTCCTAATTGTGAAAATTATTCATTCAATTATAAGTAAAAAAAAAAACTACTACTACTATTTAGTTTTGTCCTTAGTGTAGCTTTTACTAATTAAGTTATGAGTACAAAAGATTCAAAAGATGTGCAAATGTGTATGCAACTACACACACAATATGTTTATGCATTTTTTAATTGATTATGCATACTATGACTAGGCACTGCAACAGTAGAACCATTGATTTAAAATCATTTACCACTGAATATCTTTTTTTTTTGTGCTTTTTTGCGGCAAATTCTGTCTGTCAGAGTTTCCCCCTTTCTCTCTTGTTCTGTCACTCTCTCTTTACTTCTATATTCTGTAATGAGCATGCTCAGTGACTGGTACTGTGCCAGCGACAGATGTGCTCAGTAAAATGACTAATTGAAAACCCAAAACAAAATCAGCAGCCTGGCTATTTGGCCCCTTTAATAAGAGACCTAGATGAGTACATATACACTCGCGCGCACACACACACACCTCTCATCAGGCAAGCCATTAACAATCACCAGGAAAGATGAAAACAACGCTTGGTTTATTCACTAAATGAAAGCACATAACTAGATGCTATCCCAAGAGTGCATTTCCAGTTTTAATAATACATCAAGGAGCCATGGCCCCAGCACACACACGCTTTACACATGAGCCAAACACACACGCGCACACACACACACATACACACAAACACAAACACAAAAAAACACACAAATGCAAGCAGATAATTCCCAGTGCTGTGAATTTAGCAGAAGGATACACAATGCGTGATATGAGCTAGCTAACAGAAAAGAGAGGTTACCGGTGAGAAGTGTCAGTAGGTCTCCAGCTAAACACCACAGAGTAAACCTTTCCATTTCGGAAAACACATCAACAAGCTGTGCTCCATTTTTATGCCCTCTTTCTTTTCATCTGCTGTTTCGTTTTAAGAGGTTCTTCAGCTTCAAATTATGGGCATGAATAATACAATACCATCTAATTAAAAACTGTTGTTAAATATGCAAAATTCTAATGATAATGAGATTGTGCAATACCTTGGAGTAAAGCACATTATAAATTACTTAGGAGAGCGAGACGGCTTGACCCGAGCAGAGCACGTCGAACGTGCCTTCAAATATTGAATGTGTGTGCAGATGTGCGTGTATGCGTCCCCTAGCAACATGGATGGTTCTCTGTCTTGTTAGTCGTGTTAGTGCACAAAGAGCGTGTACGATCAAACAGAGTCATTACATCTATTAAAACAAGAGAGTAGATATATTATTGAACATTTTTCTGCAACAGTGATGGATTCTTAAAGGGATAGTCCACACACAAATTTGGATTAGGGGCATTTACTTGCCCTTAAGTGTCTTAAGTAAACCCACTCTGGGCCACACCAGCTTTCACTGTATGGACAAAAAGTCATTTTTCGAAATATCTTCTTTTGTAAATATAAAACAAGAATGACACGAGGGTGAATAAATGTAAAAGGGGTCATGAACTGCCTCTTTTTTCTATTTGTACTGCACCCTAAGCCTAAGATTTTTATACAAAAAACTTTAGAATAGTAAGGTAGTTATTAAGTTTAGGTATTAGGGAGGATTGGGGATGTAGAATAAGGTCATGTCGAAAAAGGCATTTATATGTGCTTAATTAGCACTAATAATAATATGTGAATTGTGGGCGGGGCTAAACAAGCAGTGATGTTGATGTTCTTCAGTGGAGGCGGTGCTCATTCGCATTATTACGTTGCAGAGTAGAATATTCTACAATCTGTCATTTTGACTGGCTCCAATATTATTAATTATAATAAAGCTGTGTTTAGACTAACGAGAAATATTTGAGTTCTGAAACGTACATGATGTTTTCAAAGTAACTTCTTATATGTGAAAAGATTTTTGGGGAATTTTTGTTTTTCAGTTCTTGACCTCTTTAACGGGATTTTCATTTGTGGATAAACTGTCCCTTTAATTAAACGGTCTATTGTTCTGATATACTTAAAGTGGGAACTATCAAAGCTCCTCAAACGTTATCACTCTGCAGCAAACAAGCACAGAGAGAACATATACAAGACTGTGCTTCAGCTTTGCTCAGCTGAACAAAGACAAAACCCCAGCAAAGTCTCTCCATCTTTCTGCTTTCATCCCTGTTTTGTTTGGTGTTTGGAATTTAAATGTCAAAAATCCACACTTTTTTCCTGTTCTGATCGAGCTTGTGTTGTTGTGTTTGACAAACACCCCTGTGTTCATGGATCTGATGAATATAAAAGTCTTCAGAGTCGTATTTATTTATTTAATTGTTTTGAATGGCAGAGATAAAGAAGCAAAGAGATGGAGCTTGTCATTTTAACAGACTATTTCAGATCTCCCACCATAACACAAAACAGGCAATCACATTATCTCCGAGCTCTCACGCGGCTTTGTTCCAATGACAGTCGCGATCAATCTAATCGAGCTCATGCGTTACATTTGTAAGTGTATTCCAAAATATTTGTTTATTTGTGAGTTTCTTTATGCGAGGGGTGATGTTTTTTCTCTTCTCTGTAGCGAGAGGTGTATTTTTTCCCCCTACTGTGCTGGTGGGTTAGTGAATCGGTGCATATAATGCAGATATATTTATGTGCTGGGGAGGTTCCGTATTAAAACCGCTCCAGTAATATTCTCTGTTTAATAAATTGTGGCTGACGTGAGCGGGATAGATCCTGTAGTTAACGTGAATGGGTATAATCTTTTACGCAGATGGAGAGGTTTTCAGCACGTGCTGTCAAACACAATTGTGCCATTCGGTTGCAGATGGGCTGGGAGGTGCCTGCATAACTCACCTCCGTTTGATAGGCCTTTGAGATGTTTATTAAAATTTTAACAAGACTTTGAGCTTGACAGGTTCATCAGCTATTCAAAGCAGCCCAACCGATCTGACTCTCCAAGGCAGACGCCCGTTTCTCACCCCGCGTCGATGACCTTCCGCCACACAGAGCCGTCAACGACTTTCCTCCGAGTTTTTACGAGCGAATAAATATAAGCATGCGGGGCTATTCATCAAGCATTATTATTATGATTGTTTTTATGTCTGAACTATAAACAAATACTTGATTATAAAGTAAAGGGATAAATCTTGAGCTGCGGTTCGAGGGGGGGGGTGGCGAAACCGTCGTTTAGATTAACAAAGCAGGGTCTCTTTCCCTCCCTCCTTCCATCTCTCTTTTAACGCTTTCTTTTAGAGTTGGCTGAACATGATGACCTCAGTGCTGCATTGTGAACTTTAAACCTTTGCATACTAATCAAAGTACACAAGACATCTGACCTTGGTCAAGGTTCTAAAGTATTTCATAAAAGAGATCGCTCTCGTATCTCCCAGAGCTGTGTTGTCATGACAAACGACAACAGCGAGTTCAGGGCAGTTTACCTTTTCATTATGTCGGAATATGGTTTAAAATGAGAACAGAGCTAAGGTCATTCACCGCACCAGCGGGAGATGAAAGAGTGTGATAAATGAGAAGTAACAGTATTATTACACAAAAACATCCCCAGCAAAGGGACGGCATGCTTGTGTGTACAATAATATGAAATTACACGCGGATTAGAAATCGTTCTGGTTTTGATTGTTTGTTCGTCCGCTCTTGAAAATGGTTGATGAGGTCATGCGCTTCATCAGAGACAAGGGAAACATACTTTGAATTCAGCTCAAAGTTTACGCAACAATGACATGACGTCAAAGCGTGAAGCGGTGGACAGTCGAGGGGAAGACTATGGCTCTTTGAAGTATCAAACAAGCACACAAACACACGGACAGGATAAGACAACTGCGTATAAGCAGCCTTGAATTACCTTCATGTTCTTCTGTTATTTATTTGAAGGTTGAAGGGGCTGTAAGGGGTAGCAGCAGAGAAAGTTTCAATAAAAGAGCTCCTTTATGCAAAGGTTGGAGTGAAATGTTTTTATTTTAGAGAGAATTGCCCTGAGCCATAATGAATGCGCCCTTCTCTGCTTTGTGGCGTAGCATTTAACATGCAGATAAATCACACTGGGACTGTGATGCATTTATTCTAATAACTGCCTAATGAATACTAAACACGCGACTAATTTTCTTCGCTTTTAGCAGTATAGAAGAATGAAAAAGATTCATGTATGCTGTCTAGAGAAACGACAGTCTTGGATATGCTATGTCTGTTTATTTATCCCTCCAAAACTCCAGCACACCTGAGAGGAGCCTGAAATCTTTTTTTTTTTTTTTTGTTCGTCACAAATAAAAGCTGCTCTAAAAGCTTACAAAATACAAGGAGATCAATATATTTTTATGCAAAATTTGTTAAAATATAAATAAAAATACAGTTCAGTTGAAACTTAATATTATGATCATAACTGAAAAGATAAATTCATAAAATAATTATGAATAGACCTACACTAGTCTTATGCTAATCAAGGCTGGATTTATTTGATCAAAAATACAGTAAAACAGGAATAACGTGAAACAGTATTACTGTTTAAAATGACTGTTTTCACTTTTCACCACTTTAATTAACTGACACGGTATATTTCAAACCATGCTGCTTAAAATTTTTGTGTAACTTGTTTTTACTTTTTTCAAGATTTCTTGATTAATAGAAAGTTCAAAAGAACAAACTTTATTTGAATGTTTATGTAACCTGTGCAAGATGCCGCTAACACACAGAAGCACGGTGGCTGTTTATTGCTGTGGGAAGAAACATTGATAGGTCATCTAAAAAAGAAAGGAGGCTGAATTGGGCAGGTGGGCTCCAGGAGGCGCTGTACAGCCTCCACTCCTAAGTGTAGTGGCCTGAGGCTCTCAGAAATCACACATACTCGGTGGCAGGTTTAGAGAAGATGCACTTGTTCTGGGTAAGGTTGTATTTGGTAAACATGTCAAGCAGGCACCAGGTGCAGGCAGTCGTTGTGGAGGGCAGACGTTGGGCCATGTACCACAATGTTGTCAAGGTATAGCACCCCCCCCAGGGACAGCAGTAAAGATGCTTGACATAATCTTCTAGATACAGTTTGGAACAGAACTGAGTCCAGAAGGCATCTGTTAGTAACGAAAACCCCAGGCATTGGTGACAAATATGTCAAGGATGCAGTTACAGTTGGAGTACAGTATCACCTGCCCTGAGTTTGGAAAGACTGTGGAGCTGGATTTTAGCCATGAGAGTCATGAGCCATATTCCAAATGTTCACCATTCAAGTAAATATTGTTTATTTTTCCATAAAAAATAGTTTATATTTTAATAGGTTAAAATAATCTTGCACAAAATGTCATGTTTGTGAAGGAGATAAAACATTTTTGTTTGTTTGTTGTTTAGAGTGTATTGACAGTATGTACATAGCAAGAAAATCAGAAGAGGTTATTACTCTTTTTTTTGAGAAATATTGGCACTATGGCTCCATTGTCAATACTAAATTAGCATGACTAGCAGAAGCAAATCTCAGGTTGATAGAGGGAATGGCCTTTTTAGTGAAACCAATTATGAGGAGGATCTGATGTCTCTGCTGCATAGCGCTCGTTCTTTCAGTCTTTTTCCTTCTTTCTGACTGACAGACAGGTCTGGTCCAGTGAGCTCACTTAGCTTTACCTTATAAGAAGGTCAGTAGTCTGCTCTTTTCAGCTTCAAAACATACTTCAGATTGCTTAATTAGGTCAAAAGAGTTGTAAAGACTGACTTCTGGTGAAGGATATATGAGAGTGTACACGCAGACATACGCACGTGGGAAAGGAAAATGCACTTCATTATTATGGCTTGAGGTCGCACAAATGCGGCGACGTGTGGAACATTCACTGCTAGCCCTAATTGTTTTGTTGATGTTTTTCACTACATTTGCGCACTATAACTTGTCTAAAGCACCGTAAATACAAAATAGTTTGATGTATATGTAAGCACGACCAAATAAAGTCAATTTGAAGGTATAAACATCTCGAGCTATCGTACATTCTCAGTGTCTACTCTGCCAGTCTAGATGTACTAGATGTGAATAATCAAAGTAATGGTACTGCAACACAAATACTTCACTTTCTCTTTTTATTTGCTTGGGCAGTAGACTTGTTTTGATTGTGTCGCCAGCAAGATGGTTCCAGCAGACCACATTATTTACCACTCCTAGTCCTCTGATCAAATATGGCTGCCCCATTGGGCTCATTTGTTTGGTGTGGAAAAAATATGACACAACACGAAATGTAGGGGAAAAAGTGTTAACCGAGTTCATTTTTCTTTTGGCTCCCCATTCTTCCATTATGGGTATTTTTTGTATAATTCCATGTCCCCATGACTCTCCAGGCCATTGTTTAGTGAGTTGTGTGTCATCTAAGGGTTTTTAAATGCATCCGTTTTCTGCTGTTTGTCAGCGAGGCTCCAGGAAAGTCTGCAGGGAACAATGCATCGGAGAACCACAGAGCTGCTGCTTTTGGTCCAGCTTTGTGTAGCTTGGAGACAACCGCATTTAACAGTTATTATGGCAAGAGACACAAACACAAGCCCTAGCATTTACAGAAACCATGGACACTTCACTCTATCCATAGCAGATTAGTGCATCTCTAGCTCTCTCTTTCCTGTTTTCTTCTCTTCTTTCTCTCTTCATTTTCCTGTTGCTCCTCTTCAGCTCTCTTGAGTTCTCTCCAGGCCTCTTTCTCTCTGTCCGTCTTTCTCTGTGTCCCTGTGGGAATCGCACTGCTAGTGGAAAGCTCAGAGGCTTGGTGTGGTGGAAGAATAGCTCTTATTTGTTTGGACAGGGACGACCTCAACTGACCTGACCCCCCTATGGTTCTGTGTGTGAGTGCTGGAGAGACCTCTGGAGACTGGTTTGTGTGTGTTTGCGTGTTGTATGAGAACAAGTAAGCATGTGTGTGTTTGTGTGTGTGTACCTACATTACCACCTCAAAGTTTCTTTGGACAACAACACATTTACATTTGGAGGGCCTGAATTACAAATAGCTCAAAACAAAGACTTTGGACTGGATTACACATCACACACACCTAATTTGGAAATCAGTACCTGAATAGTCTTATAAAATCACATATTTACCAACCTGATAAAAGGCAGATTCTCTCTCCCATATCACAAATAGATACATTACTGGCAAATAAAATTTAGTTTTAGTGTTTAAATTTCAAAATTTGCTTTAATCTAAGAAATAAATAAATTTTAATTAGCATTTTTCATCAAAAATTATAATTAATTTATATTTGTAAAATATATTTTATACAATAAACATATATATTATTATTTAACTAATATATCTGGGCCATTTTATATATTTTGAAATATATTTAAAAATATATATGATATATATTTTTTATTGTTTAGATTTCAAAGTTATTTGAATCCACTACTTTACAATACCAGACACTGATGAACACAACCTAACATCCTTGTTTGTAAATCCTACATCTTCTTGTAATTCCTGAAAATCATGTGACTACACTTCCTTAATGTATCAGAGATGTTGGCAGTTAGCCTTAACTATCCTCAGAGACGGCCTATCCTTAAACTAACCCTACATCAAAGATGTGTGTATGGCACTGTTGTGCTGACTTTCATAATTCTGTGGGAGTCTGTAAATGTGTGCGCGTGTGTCTCTGGATCTGTGGCGTACGTGACTTGTGTGGGTGCGCACAGGACAGAGGAGGTAAATGTGTCTTAAAGTGTGTGTGTGTTGTTCTGCGCTTGACCTGTGTGTGTGAGGACAGCAGTAGGAAGGTGTGTATATTTGGAGAATGTTGGTTTGACTCCAGTGCGCTCATTAGCCAACCGCTGTGGGGTCATTCTGACCACATCAACTCTGACTTCCTAAAAAACACTCCCTCAGTGCACATGGAAATGTGTGTGTGTTAGTCCCAAATGCTGGTACACAACATCCTGGTACAAGAGCACAGATAAAAATAACAGTCTGCCAGGTATAAGGAGCTGCAACTGCAAACCCCCTGGAAGGAGATGAAGGGCAAGATGGAGAGGAAAGAGAGTCTAGCTTTGCTCCATGACTCAGAGACGGGCCGAGTGTGAGCAGATTCCAGTATCAAAGCTGGGAGTATAATGGAAGGCTTTTCTGGAGATGATCGACTGCCCAAGACGGGAACCACTAGATGATCATTTGCTCTGCTTTGTGTCATCCTGATGTGTTTTGATACAATGTTTCCTCAACTGATTGTTGTTGTGGTGCTGCTGCAGTGACCATATGGAGGTTGGCTACTGATGAGGGCGCACTTGGAATACCAGGATGGTTCATTAAGGGCTGTTTCCAAGGACACTAGAGACTGGCTCATACTAGCACACACTGCTTCCCACCAAATGTAACCCTGTATACTTCCAGAGGAGTAAAAAACTGTGTGAGAAAAAGAAACTCAAATGCATTAAATGTAACAACTGTGCATAGGAGTATGTCGTTTTAGAAACATAGCAGTTTTACAAAAACAATAAAAAATAAAAATCATACATATTTTCCCTCTATTTTTTAATTATAATTAAATTAAAGTTATTATGTCATATCAAAATGGCTTTATCTAATACTTAAATTTAAATATTCAAAGACAAAATCATTGTAATTTTCTTATAATTATTATGCGTGTTAATTTGATTAGACCACCAGAGATTTCTAATGAGCATAAGAAAACAAATCCTGGGAGAAAGGGTATGCTGAAAACATCCACACATCTCTGCACATTCTTTGTCCTGTGATAAGTTTACAGAAAAACTACTTTGGAACAATATTTATTGTCCACACTCTATACAAATAATTGTAAATTGAATTGAAAATTATTCTCTTCTGGTTCATGTATCTGTGAAAGTGGGTAGAAAAAAGAAACTTAATACAAAGTCAATATTCTCTGGATAATGTTTCAAGAATTTGCTTTGGCTGGCTTCAGTAACAATATAAAAGTCAAGTATTTATAATATCACACTTTTTCCTATGTGATACCAATGGGTCTTTATTCATAAAATCGAATCATAAAGAGATTATCTTGTTTGGAGGTGCTTGGCATCCAAATATTTGAAACTCCTATTTCATATTTATTTGTTGTAAATTATTATGCAAAATTATAATGTATAGAGCTTGAATAGCTTTAGGCCTAAAATGTCAGCATCTGTCTTCCCAAAAAAAATAAAAATAAGAAATGCCGTTCTTCAAAGTAAGAATGTTCCTGATAGTGTTAATTTAGGGATCGAACACATTCCTCGACTCCTGAAGCACGATAATTGCAAAATGAAATGGAAAGTTTTCTAAAAATTGAGCTCATATACATCGTTCAAAGAAATCTGTGTCCTAGAATTCAGCCTTCTCCAGCCAGGACTGATCCACATTTACACTTTGTTCACTAAGTTTATTTTCACTTCATCCATCAGTGTCTGTCTAGAGCATCTGCCCACTCCAGGGGTGAGCTGCTGTGGATCATCAAGACGATCATCTGCACTCACCTTAAATCCATCAACATGTTGTATGGCTTCATGTCAAGACAAGATCATCTGCTTCTTCACTCTGTCCTATATCTTTTAACCATGACTGTGGCTTAAGCCCAGACTGCATCAATGACACTGTACCTACAATTTGTAAACTCTAGACAAAAAAGCATGTGTTATATTGCAAGCGCAGAAGCTTGAGTTACATATCTCAGCTGACAGCATCTGCTGTCCATTAGCACCAAAAATAATTGTACTCACCTTTTAAGAAAATGTTTTTCTTTTTTAAGTAAATGCAGTCTCCTTAAAGAATATCTAGTTTTGTATTCAAAACCATAATTCTCTCTCTGCCCCCTGCCCCCCATCCACCTGCTTAATTTGAATAAACTATTCTTGGTTGTCAGGAGGCAACCTTCACTTTGACTGACACTATTTTCTTCCAGTGCATCTTATCCCTAAAGGAAGGGTAAAGGAGACGCTTCTATTTAGATTAAGGCAACAATAGGTTCGTAATCATTCAATGAAATGCCATGCAGAATGGCAGGATATGAATTTCTAACATATTTTTGTCATGCCATGTCTAAAAATACTGAAATCTGCTTGAAGTTTGAATGATTTTGTTACTTTATACGTCTGGTATTTTGTAATGTATATGATTTTAGATTTTACACGTGACTTTGTTGCAGGTTAAGGACTTAAGGAGGTGGAAGAAGTGTTTTGTGTTAGTGCGGTTTTGATTCATAATAGTGTGGTTTGCTTGGTTTCTCTTTAACAGCAGGTACGAGTTCTTGATTTTTATTACTTATTTTACAAGAAAAACCCTCACATGCTCTGTGTCTTTAGTGCTGAAGTGTTTGCTGCAGATGGGATTATCTGATAATTCCTTTCAATTAGATTTTGCCAAATAATGCACTAATATCACCCACATTGATAACATCAGTCAAGCTGACATGCCTGCTCAGACCACTGTCTGATAACTCCCCTTGACCTTGGCTTGGAGGTCGTTCTCCATGTGAACGGCACTGTGTTTGATTAAAAGATGGACAGTTGGCTGTTGTTTTTCTCACTCATCACAGTCATCTCAGCTTAAAGCATCTTTTAGCACTCTCATACTTGTTCATCATATAAACCTGAGTATATTTTGAAGGGTTGGATGTGTGTTTGTGTTTGATTTTGCCCAGAAATAGGCATTAATAGATGACGGGAAATAGATAAGCTGCCTTTCCCACACCCCTACAGAGAATGGCTCTTATTTAAAGTCTCACATACATACGGAAGGTAGGCTAAAACTTCCATTAAATCATTGTATTTGCTTTTATTTCTGCACGATAGCTGACCGGTGAGATGATTTTGACAGCTAGCAAGGTAGAAGGTTACAGTAACTGTGTATAATGAAAATAAATTTAAAACGTAATGAAAATACATTTGTTAACCTTCAAATGTTTGTTTCTGCTAAAAATTGTTTGTTTAACCCCTGGCCATGAAACCGTAAAAAGGCACATTTTTGTGTACTTTAAGCTCTTGCATAAAAGTAAAAAATACTGGAACCTTTTACTTTGTGCTCATCAGAAGCATACAAAGTAATCTTTGTTTTGTACTACTAGATTTGTTTTTGTTTGTTAAAAATAATCCTTATATATTTTCTTGTAAAAATGCATTAAATAAATTAGTTAAAATTGCAGCTGTGATGCTTGATTACTGAATTGAACTGGCCGCTTTTTAATAAGTACAACATATACAAAATATATCACTGAAAATGGTTCACTGGATGAATATCAAATCTTATAATGAATCAAATGACTTAAATTAATCACATTAATTCTATTAATTAATTAATTAATTAATGTATTTTCAGTTACAATTACAATTACAAAAAACACCCACTTTTTCCACATTAGCATAGCAGTTCTCTGAGGTGCAGACAGGTAGTGCTTTAATTTAAGGGTTTGCATTAAGAGCCTGAGGGGGTTTGGTGACTAGCCTCTTGTCTAGAGTATACATGACATGTCTTATTAAAGCGTTGATGGCAGGGTTGTGCTTCATTGTCTTGAGCTAATAACAAGACCATCACTGCGCCTGCTCCTGAGGTCACCATTACATTTGACCTCTGTCTCATCATCGCCCTTAATGTGACACCTCTTCCTTCCATAGGGGCCACATGTACCAATCGCATTCTTGTGTGCTCGATTCCAGTCCCCCTGATTGGTCTGAGCAATGTTGGCCTGTCTGGAAAGGGGAAGTAGAGGTGGACCAGTGCATGCTAATGAGACAGTTATAGCATAAAGCTCTAATGTCTTACACACAAGCACACACGCACCCTCAGCGTTGTTAAGCGGGCCCCAGCTGCAGCCTGTCAGGTTGCTTGTTATGCCCGGTCAGAAGGCCGTCACTGCGGCCCACCTAATATTGTCACTTTCTTTCTTGTGTTCTCCTGCTCGCCCCAGAATTAAATTCCGTTTCAGTTCCTAAAGTAGGAAGTTGCATACTACATGCAAGGTAGCCTCGCATTTTTTAAACTATTCATTAAAAGTATCATAGGGCTCATGAAAGGGCTCTTTTTTAGGTGTATGTTTTTGATTTACCCCCAAAAAAAAAAAAAGAACAGAACATGATGGTTATTTGTTTAGGAATCAGATTACAATGACTCTGGCACATGCTTTTGATTGAGTTAGATTTGTTCTTTATGAATAATAATAGTAACAAAAATAACCTGAGATAAGTTTTCATCAAAAAACGGTTTGAGAGTGGTTTTAATTAAATAAAAACCCAGATCATGATAGTCACTTATTGTGAATCAGAGGTTGCAGTTTATGTTTCTTATTCACTATAAAGATCCAGTTCATTGTCTTTGTTTATGAATCAGAACACTGGACACATTTTTGTGTACCATGAGGGCAACTAAATAGAACAATATTTCCTTCCATTATCTTATGGAACATGGTCTTTTTAATTACATTTTACACAGACAGTAAAGCTCAGACAGTATAAACTATGTTTTTTTCTCCTGATGCTGGAAGTTCAGCAGAAAAGGAGAGAAGGGCTTTTCTTAAAAGCAGCAAACAATGGTGTTTATGCATATATGTGTGCCCGTTTGTGTGTGTATGCTAAATGTACGCATTCCTACTCCTACAGGCCCATAGAGGTATGTTATTAATGATACACCTGCCAGGCTCACACATTCTTTTGCGTTTTGTTTTTTGATTAGAATGATGCATTGGCCTTCGTCATCTGTTCTGTCAACCAGCATTGTTACCACCTGCATAATTATGACTCAACATCATCAAACAGGCCTGTCACATGTATTGACCATCTGTATTTTTTTCTCTACCCCAATCTTTCGTTCCTCATTACCTTTCCTTATTCAGTTCAAAGGTGTATAGTATAGCATATATATGGAATGATATAATGACAGTGGTGTTCAATACAGCTTGATTAGTCGTATATATATAATTCTAGGATACCGAAAGTAGTTGAAACTGACATTTTCCCCTAAATTATGTCACACGGACACATGACATCCAACGGTGCGATAATGACTCCATAGAGCTAGAGCAACCTCACCAATTACATTTTCAGATGACAGCACCAACCCCATTAATGACACACAAGTGCATTACTATTCCATTCTCTCTCTGTCGTCTAGCTGCAGGTGTAATTGGCAGTTGCTGTGGCTAGAGCAGTTTTCTCCCAGACAAGAACATCTCAATGCACATCTCACACAAACACACACACACTCTTGACATTAAACGGCAGTTGTGTCTGCGCTAGCTCAGAGTGCATGAGCTGAGCGCAGCACATTCCAAACACATTTGAACTCCTCCCAAACTCCTGCATGCGCTGTCTTCAACAGGGCGTCCACCTAATGAAAGAACATTACACTAAATGACCTCTTGTACTTCATCTCTAGCTGTGATTTCTTAGAAGCAATGCAAGTCAAAATGTAAGCGAGACGCCTACAACAGACCCCTCACTCGTCTGTCTTTCATTTTTACCCATTTTTGCATTAATAAACAAAAATGCCACTTCACTGACTTTGTTTACAAGTATTGTCAATTTGAATCAGCATTTCTTTGCAATCACAGACTGCTTTAAATGACATTACATAAACATTACATCCAACAAATGCATACAATTAAATATAAACCCCATAACATTTATTGTGTAATAAATTAACTTGTTTGTCCTTTGAATGAAAATACAGTTTGGCAAATCTGTGTTTTCTGCATAAACAAGTTTTTATTCTCTGAAAATAAGACTCTTTAATTTTTTTAATGTTTTTGTAAGTTTGTCTTGTTTTAAAGATGTTTACAGCATATGTTTTATTGCAAATGCACATTAAATACACTATAAATACGCTAGTAACATTTGCAGTGGATCAAAGTTGATCATCAAAGTTGTTTTAAAACCTAAAACCAAAATGCATTCTTGTCTTAGGCCATCTTTAATGATATTTTTTTAGCAACTGTAAACTTTGACTACTTTAAAGAAACTCAAATTAAGCTAATAAGCTAATAAACTAAATATACATAATATGATATATTATAATATGATCTATTTTCATCTCTGAAGAACTTGTATACATTAAAGAAAATGGTTCTTGATATAAGGAAGGCCTTTGCTAAGTTTATGGCGTTCCAAAGAATTATTATAGTTTTCCTCTGCTTTTATTTGACCTTCTTCATTCACTCTGCTCTCTTGACTTGCATTCACTCTCAGCTATAACCCACAGTTAGTGAAGTACCATGCAAAGGCAGACTGCTTGGTTCTGGCCCATTGGTCAGGTAGAAGGAGGGGGTGAGCGACGGTTCTCAGGTGACTCGTCTGAGCTGAAGTGCTTCTGCACAGCTCTGGTCATGTTGATAGAGTGCCTCTGCCAAGAACTCATTCCACCCATCCTCACGGAACAATTAGCAATGCTGAGCAGCTTCGCAATTAACCGCTCGGTAATTGTCACATGCCCCACTTTCCAAATCAACCGCAGCAATATCTGTTTTACAGCAAAGTTTAATTACAAAGTGAAATCATTTGCATTCTCTGTCATTACCATTTTAAATGACTTTTTTTTTTTATTTTGTTGCCTCAGAACGAGTCAAGACGAGAGGAGAGGTGTTGAATAAGATTTCTAAAAGTTGCTGCGGTAAGGTTTGTTTTAGACCTGCAAAATATAGAAAAACCGGAACTTCCCGATTTTAGTGTATATGTTCGTTTTCATAATACGTTTAAGGGTCAAATATAATTTTCTATGAAATAATCCATGAAATAATATCTAATGAAACTATCCTGAAACAATAATGAAGAAAATGAAAACTATATGTGTTTTAATGTATTTATTTATTTGACAATTTTAATTAAGTTACATTTTAAACTTTATAAATCATTCTGGACATTATATTCATGGCTATGTCAATTTAATCTTTTAAAAAGTTAGTTCGGGTCATAATGATATTCATAAATTTATATTTGCATACCTTGAAAAAATAACATTGCAAAAACGACCACTAAGATGAATACACTTGTATTCAAGGTGAAAAGAAACACTTTTAGACTCATTCATTTGAACCTTTAGTTGAAAGTAGTAAAAAAAAAAAGGAGAGGGGGGGGGTATGACTCTCTATTACAGGTCGACAGACATTCAAATCCATCGGCGCCTATTCCTCACACCGAAGCTCCTAAACGCGAAGAATTTCAGTCGATAGGATCTGGCACACACACCGTTTGTTATCCAATCGTGTTTTCATCCGTCTCTTTTGCCCTGTCTCTCTTACAGGGTTTAGTGTTTCTGGAGTGTCCCTGTGGGTATAGGGTCTATCACACTGCATTTGTTTCAGGGTCTCTCCATTCACTTTCAAAAGGTTAAACAACCTTTTCACCGGCCCGTCAACATTCCCTGGCCTGCCTGGCGGAAAAGTCTGCTTGGGTTTTGTCTCTCGATCGACACTTGTCTCCGCGTTCTGTTGTTGCCTGCGTGGTGTAATATCCATGACAATCATGTTGGGCCTTTGAGTGGGCTGAGCCTGGAGAGGGCCGAGGGGCCACTTTCAGGCTGTAAAGAGCTTTATTTGTGAGGATTTGAAAGAGTAGTGTGAAGGGCCCTCCACTCTAAATCCTCTTCAGCAACTCATCCTGCCTCAATGTGCCTTTAACATACACACACACACACACACACACACACATACGCATCAGTACTACCCTCACGTTCGTATGGCCTGACAGCCATGCTGCCTCTCAGTAAAAAGATGGAGACAGAGAGTAGAGATGTTGAGAAAATGAAGGAGCGAGAATGCAAAATATGTTTCCTGAGGTAGATGAAGTTTTGTCGCAGAACGCAGAAAGAAACTCAGGTGATTCGTGAATTGAGGTGACAGCTAGAGCGTTGAAAACGGAGCTGACACATCAGCAAACATCCCTCCCTCTCGCTTATGACTACCAGCGCTCGACGTGGCGTCAGGGGCGTGTGTTTGTGTATATATGTGTGTGTGTTTAGTTAAGGGTCGTGGGAAGTAAAAGCAAACCGCAGCGTATCTATTTTCATGGACCATATGGAAATTCTGTTGTGTTTGTGTTCAAGTCGACAGATAACGGGCGACCCTAACGGTTTTGTGCGTGTACACTGAATGGTGTGTGTGTGTGAAGCGGGAGGGCACTCTGACCCCGGGCATATGGACAGCCGATCTGGAGGAGGGCTCCCTCAAACGCACTCGCACCCCTGGGACTTTGATTTGTTAATGAATTGCTCTATTGACTTGAATCTTGGCTTGCATCATTAGAGAAAGACCAACACTGCCACTTTCTCTCCCGCTCCGTTTTAGTGCTGAAGTGTGTGTGTGTGAGAGAGAGAGAGAGGGTAGAGCCAATCCATTGTGCAGGCGGTTTAAAACTTTACATTTGTCGCCTGCATTAGTCTCTCACTCTTTTTGGCTCAGGCTAATTTGTATTGTGAGGATATAAGACAACTCTCCAGTGTTCAGTGATGCGAAACAACAAGCCACAATGCCCTTCAACCCCCTCCCCTCACCCTCTGTTCCTCCCTCCTTCCATCGCTCTCTCTATACCTCATTCGCTCTCTCGCTCTCCCTTCTAAATTTATTCAGGGCCCCTCCCCGTGTTCATTAGCATGTTTGACAATGATGTTATTGTGCAGGCGATACCTGCTTTACAAGGGCCAGATTATTGTGTAGGGTTAGTGTTAACACAACAAGTACAAGCTCTTCTGTCTGAGGGACACACTGTCTGTCAACAGCCAGTAGCAGCTGTTCTATTGCGGGGCACCACATACCCTCTCTGTCTCTCTCTCTCACACACACCGTACACACAATAGTTCACAGTTTTCAAAACTGTCTAACAGTGTGTATTCAATACACAAGAAACATATTAATGTTAAACATACGATAAAAACTTGATGAACTATTTCTCTGCATTTCCTTTTCCTAAGTTGGATTTATCATATAATCAATGTGCAAATGTAAATGTCAGTGTATTATGGTCTCCAAAAAGGCTTTGAAAAGATAGATGTGTAACTAGAATTTCTGGAATTTCCTCAACAGTTTTCCATTTTGATCAAAGAAATGAAACATTTTCACCAACGCAATATATTAAAATGTTTTCTGACCACTGAAGTTCACCTTTGCTCAGACAGGAGTGACCATTGCTTATAGTCTTTGCTAATAACTTTTTGGAAGTGCTTTTCTTGAAAGCATTGAGTTGCCTCCTACCCTACAGTAAGCTGTATCTGTTATACAGTCATATCTCTATGAGTGTATCCACACCGGTACACAAAGTGAGTGAAAACAGTCTTTTATCTAATCATGTTGAACTTGTGCTGACAACAGCAGACATGGTGGGTTTAAAAGACTCTTTTCTCTCCCCCCCTCTTCCTCTGCCACAGTGGGCATTGTGTTTGAGTCAGTCAGGGAGCTCTTATCTTAAGTCGCCTTGCAAAAGCCACAGGGGCTATAGTCAGTGTCACACACACACCTTACTACAAAGACAAACCAAAAAAGATATGACAGATACTCTCAATCCAATTTTTATAACATTTTGGATTCTGCAAAAAGACTTTGTATTCTTAAAATAGCACTGATTTGAGTACATGCATTAGTTTAACACATGCTTCAGCAGAAACTCTCTGAAGGGTGGTCACTTTTCGGATCTGTACTTCCTAGCTTTAGCATAATGGCTGCTCACCTACTGTGCAGGCTTGGCAGGCTGTGTATCCTGTCAGTGCGAGCAGGGGGTAACAGGCTCACTGGTAGGGTTTCCTGCCCACTGGTCCTGCTGAGCACACACACACACACACACACACACACAATGTGTTACAAATATAAGCATATACACACAGAGAGAGATAGCAGTTCCACTAATATACAGAGAAACAAAGATATTTTCATGTGTGCACACACATTCTGTCTGGTACAGTCCTGCTGTGACTCCTCCTGACAGTGTTCCAGCTCTATTGTCTGTATAGAGGATATGTGTCTCTCTCCCCTGGGCCTTGGCCCTGGACACACGGGGCATGACGCAAGTCTCATTCCCCTAGACCTCTGCAACTCGGGGTGGGGTTCCCCTGCCTGCCGGCTTGGAGTGGGTGTAGCTCCCCGAGGAGCCATAATTATGAGGAACTGTACAGTAGAACTTCTAAAATTAGCGCAATGGTACAATGCAATATTAAGATAAATCTAGAAGCTTTTATTCTACATTGATTCTTATATGTATATTTCACAATATAATTGTCGCCAGATCTTAGTACTTTTTTCAAATATGTTTTTGAAATGTAATCTTGACCAACAGAGATTTCAGTTATTTTGTACTTATTTTATCTGTACTTCCATGTTTGGAAATAGCTGCCTGGGGGTCGTTACAAATATGCCCATCAAGGGAACAGCCTTACCTTAAAGGGACTTTCCTACAGTTCTCTACTCTGTTCTGTTCACATTTCACCTCATGATAAATAGTGTACATAATAATTAGCCAATTATTACAAGAGAAGCTATATAAAAATCTGTTATATTTGTTCAGTATCATTAGCTATAATGACACTTTTGTTAATCTTATCTTTTGTTGTAATGAAAGAAATAGATACAGTGTATATTTGAAATAGAAATCTTTGGTAAAATTATAAATAAATGTACTTTTGATCAGTTTAATGTGTCCTTCCTGAACAAAAATATTATTATAATAAATCAATAAATAAATAAATCAATACAAATCTTACACACCATTATGTTAATTATTTTTGGTACATGATGCAAAATGCATTAACTAATGTTGACTCTTTCTTTTCTTTTCTTTTTTTTTCTTTTTTTTTGTGGTCCTTTTGTTTTGTCTAACAGGAAAGACCAATATCCAGGTCAAAATGTTTATGTGCAATCTGAGTGCACACCACAGCTGTGTGCAAGCGCTCAGAGGGTTTTGATGGAGTTTCAGCAGGGGCTCCACAGGGGCCTCCAGCCTGTCAGAGTCTATGTCTCTGATTTTACACGCTGACCTGGACAAATGGTAAATTATACACTGTCAGCCCTTCACATCCATGTACCCTCTGAGTACAGACTGACTGCTGCCCCAGCCGATAAAGAGAATAACAGCAATGCTCGGCATAAAGATTAACTGTGCTTTTTTATGAAGAACAATTTTTTTGAAAATTTCATTTTCATAATATCTAAACCTTGCACACGAGTGTGTGTGTGCGTGTGTGTATGTGTGTGAGAGAGAGAAATAGTGTGTTGGGGGGGTTGGGTGACCCTTTACTATTGTACTTATATTGCACTTTGACATCACCTCAAATTTACTATGACAACATCCCATCTTCATTCTGTCACAATATGAATATGAAATGATTTTAGGCCAATTAAAAATGAATAGAGTCTATGACCTTTTGGCCTTTAGTGGTTGGTGAGAACTGTCTTGGGCCTGTCAGCGGGACACGGTGATGGCAGAGAACTTTAATAGTCTTAAAAAATGTACAACATGGGGGCTGGAGGAGTAACATGACACTTTTGTAAGCACTGAGGTGGCTAATTCAGTGTTTACATTGTCCCAAAGGTGAACAACCAAGTGTCACAGTAGATAGCATATCATATAAACATTAACATATATAAAAACTGTTTAAAAAGTACAGCTTTAGATATCTAACAGAATATCTAATAATACAGTTGAAAGAAATGAAATAACAATAAAAATAAATAAATAACATGTAGATGTCTACGTTTATGTGGATAAATAAATAAATAAATTCCATTTTTCGATTTAACTCTAATAATAAGAATTTAGTTTCCTTTAACATACACTAATCTTGTAATCAATAAAATATGCTAAAATATACTGCAATAATATTTGTATTATATTTTATTATTTTGATTTCTTAATTTTAAATAGAGACAAAAACCTAGAAAAAGAAAAGCTTTGCAAATATAATACATTTTTGCAATGTCCTATTGGCTTATCAGTCTAACAGATTTAATATAATTTTTGATGTGCATAATTAAATTATTGGTTCATCCAACATGCTTGTTGGAAAAAAAAAATATTATTAAAAAAAAAAATTGATTATTCATACATTTGCAAATAAGGCTTCTCTACTTCTACACATCTAACCGCGCATACCGTAATAAAAGTACACTGATTTCTTATTGCGTTTAGAGAATGACTGACTGTAGGCCAATGATTACCCTTCATTACCCATAATTCCCTTGGCTTTATAAGACACAGAGCAGATATGCCTGATTTGCTGCAGTCTGTTCTGTCTTTTACTCTCCCACAGCTCAATTGGCTGTGGCAGGATGGAAGGTTTCCGCTCCACTCTATGGAGTCTGTCATTCTAACGGCACATTAGCAGTTGGGTTTAATTCTGCACGCTGCTGCGCTCGTAGGAATCATAGTTTTTATCACGTTTATGTCTGACCGTGGCATCTGCTGAGAAAGACATTAGTCATTTGTGAGGCTTTTCATACGCTCTTTCATTCGCATCCCTCCCTCACTTTCTGTTTGTCCCCGTCCCTCGCCTGCCTTTTAAAATGTCAGTGTCTAAGCAGGCCTCAGCCTAAGCCTGACGTGTTTGAAGTGAGGCGGACTGAAGTCCAAGCCCATTAAACTAATCTGAATGGTGTGATTTGATTAATGTGAGTGCTACTGTGCTGTTGTGCCATTGTAGAATGAAGTCACTGGAATTGGACTGTATATTAGAGACATGCTTTGATCTGAGAGCTATCAACAAAGACCACACTGGGTTGTCAAATCTTATCACATGTTCAGAGACATTAATTAAATCCAAATGCAAAATTACAACATGCTGTTTTTCTGCAAGAACAGCCAAATGTGACTGGAAGAAAGGATCCAAAGCCATTTATTTGTTTAGTCTGATCTTTTGTAGTCCACTTGATCCCAACAAAGCAGAAAAGATTTATAGTACCATTAAGCCCTGGTCATGTGTCTGTCCACCGAGAAACCATTGAGGTAAAGCTCAACCGCTGAAAGACACAGCCCAGACAGGAACAGGAACAGGAACACTGACATTTTCATTAAAAGGTCAGAGCTCTCCAACTGATATGCTTTTATTTTAAAGTCAGATCATAGTGGCAAACACCATAGATGTCTCACCATAGAGAGACAGAGGGGCTTGAAAGGTCTAATGAGATCAAGGCCAGAACAGACAACCTGCTTCATGGATCTTACTGGTTAAAACACAAGGTCTCATGAAAAATTGAAGACATGAGTAAACAATCAAACCTCAGTTGTGATATTGGGCCTACAGCAAGGACATCTATTTGTAAGTGCAGGCTGTTTTATTCAAGGAGATTTGAAAATCATAGAAAAGTCTTAATTGTGGATAAATGGAACAGTTAACTTGTAAATGAAATTCAGAGTGTTACGCCTCCATAATTTGACTTAAAAGAAGTCCTCATTTAGAGCCGCAAATCTGCAGCTGGAAAATGTACTCTGAAAAAGGATTAATATAATTTGGTAATCATTTAAATACCAGTAAGGACCCACAGTGTATCTGTTCAGCATAAAATAATTTAAAGTGTAAATTAAATAGCTTATTATTCCTTTCTCTTTTTCCCTCAGGGAATTTTCCGCTCTCAACTTTCTCCCCCCCTTTTTCTCTTTAGTATGGGCAGTCATTTCTTTAGAGGATATGAAATTAAAAAAGAACACTTTGCTGTTCTTCAGAAGATGAACATCTCTGTTTTATAGTTTAACAGTGTTGTATCATTATAGGTCCACTTAGAAAATTCAAAATCAACTGCTTTCTCTTGCGCACAAATTAAGACAGGGGAGCATGTGTTCATAAGATCGGTATTAAGATTTCAATTTGTTCTTCTCATTATAAATTTTGATGAATCAGTCATAATAGGTATAAAAAATCTGAGGGGAGTGACTGTTAAAATAAACCCAATTAAAAGTGATGTGATTGTTCTAAGACAGCTTACTTTTGCTTTTGCTATTTTTAATGTGTTTTTATGTAGGAGCTAGAACTACAAATTTATTGTATGTGATCAATAACTATTATTTAAAGTGTTCACTTCAGTTATCTTTTCTGCTGCTTTAAATGCTTAAGCTTTTCAAACTCATGAATTATCTTTTTATCATATATCAGCTAAAAGTATTCATTTTAAATATTGTTAAGCATAGTGTTAGTTCTGGCAGTTTACCCATGTCTACCTATGGCAAAACAACGCCAATAACAGCATCCCTATATAAAGCCTGTTCAACATTATTTCCCTGCTCAGTAGCTAATTACCCTCCTTCATCCCTAGCTCCTCCTTTCGTCCACAGTCAGTATTTCTGATATTTTTGTTTTATCTTGAATGTTATGTTGTTACCTTAAACTGTCATTAAGAACATTGATGATATCTTCTATATTTGGTTCTGTTCTGTTTACCCTAGGGATTCATGCTAGGCTACATGGATGGGCAGGGAGTTTTTGCCCAGAATAGAACTATACCACCAATACATACTGTGAGCTAATCATCTTGAAGATAGTGGACCTGACAGAATTGTGGTCTGAATGTTCTTGTTCTTAATGAAAATTATTAAAAAAAATAGTTAACCCTATAGTTATTGTCTATAAAGTGAACATGCCTTAACAGCTGGTGTTGCAGTTGCACTGATTGCTAACACACAAAAACATAAGCAAGCTTGAGATGCTAAGGAGGACGGGGTGCGATAAATGTGTTTTTGAAAGCCCTTTTAGAATACACCTAGAATGCAGCATGAATCATTCGTTCATCAGAATATTTTGATACTGTGAATTTGTACAGAAAAGTAAAGAATAAAGGAATCCAGTAGCACAAACTGTATTTAGATTTTAGCCTGAAATAGCTATACTTTAACACACAAGTGTGTGGTGTTGGGTGACTGAGTGAAACAGACAGACACAGTCAGACAGAGAGGGTTTCAGACTGTTTGGGGTAACTGCATGGAAGATATTAGAGGCGTGTGTGTTTATGAATGTGTAAGACGATTTGGTCCTGACAGCTGCGTGGGCCCCTGTAATGCCTCCTCTTGGTGGAGGCCAAGGCCCCTGTCCTGCTGTCAGTGAACCTATCAGCTTTCATGGATCATCTCTTATCTACTGAATCTGGCACTGGCTAAAGCGCACTGCCATGGTTCACACACTGCCCAAATACAGCTTCTAGCTGCATCTCGCTCTTCATTATTGCCACTTAACATGTGCAAACTGAAGCAGATCAAAAAATAGATAGAATGAAAAAATGAAAAGAAAGGAGAGATGAAAATGAGAAAGACATTGAGTTCACTAGGACAGAGGCATTCACAGAAACCATATGACCAGTCAGTAAATATGTATGTGTTTGTGTGTGCGTGTTTTGTCTGTTTGGACAGATGCACAGACCCATCTCTGGGATTCTGTCAGTGATCAAAGTGAGTGTTGATGTGGAACAGATTCATGGGCCATGTCTTATCAGCTTGTGCTTCAGCCCCCATCCATCAGGCCCAGCTCTGCACCCTTTCCCCCTACCCTGACAGCACCCTAAACAGCCTGCATTAATCACCACACATCCCTCAATCCGCACCCTCCTCCGCCCAGGCCAGGTGTCCTCCCCTGGGGAGATAGGACAGGCTCAGTCTCAGAGGATGGATGAGGACAGGGTTCGGTATCAGTGGAGCCTCAAAGGGAGAGCTGGTGTGAGGTTTTGGGGTCGAGGGTATGTGTCAGACCCTGTGTGAAGATTGTCTTTACGGTGGGAATCAGCATGTGCGGACAAGAAGTCATTCACATTCACAATAACTCTTTTTTTCTCTCAAAATGTGAACATCTGTGATCATTAACACGCATAGACTGCCACACACCTGATGGTCCCTGGTGGTTATTTTCCTTGATGTTGCCTGAAAAAGATGCTATGCTGTAATTATGTACAATTAGAGTGAGTGGGCATTAGAAATGATAAACTGGCTGAAAAGTTTTCAGAAAGTAAACCAGGCAAACATCTGTTTGCAACTTGTGATGATAGTATGGTTATCTCATTCTGAACCTACAGGGCTGGTGTCCTGTAGTTTCAAACAGACAAGTATCAGTCTCTGATATCTGTGCTTTGCCCTGATGCAGAAGCCAGATGAGACAAAGTATGAATTTGTCACAAAGTATGAATTACAGATTTCTTTTAAAACTGTTCTAACTATGTTCTTAGCTTGATTTTTATTTATTTATTTATTATGATTATTATTACATGATTTACTGCAGCACTAGCAAAGTTGAATCTCACCAGTCAATGTAATTCTAATGCTGATAATGCTGATTTTATATATATAATTTAAATAATTTTTGAGTATACATTTTGAGTAACAGTATTACATTATTTTAAATGCCTTCTTCATGACCTGCATGATAACTTAACATGGCTATTATTGTGACTTATTTAGCTAAACTCACATTTGGTTATGCACTGTACTCCTAGGCGACGTTTGTCTTATTTTCCTTCTTTTTTTCTCCACGTGATGTGATGTCTTACATCACATCAAAACCGGTACACCCTTCATCTGATTCATATATACATCTGGTGTGATTTATGCTGCGATTCTCTGAGATAATAATCACTCTTCCTCATGACAGCCTTATTTATAACGTTCACACAGGTTTGGTCTCACCGCTCAGGTGTGTTAAGGCTCAACTCAAAAAGCCACGTCACCCCTAATGCCTCCGCCGTGCATGAAAATGGAATTGAAATATAACTACGCCTCACTGACCAGGTCAAGAACCTAATTTCCGTCTGACTCCAAAAGGGGTAATTTGACTTGAGGAAATGTTTGTATGTGTGAGCGAGAGAGAGCTGGAGGTGTGTGAAGCAGACGTGGGGTGACCAACCTGGGCCCTCTGTATTTATGATGCACTTTTGTGAATACATTACAGCTGTCATGATGAAATAAGTGACATACTTACACACCATTCGAGCTCTCAGAGGAGGAGAACAGAAGGAGGGGGGGAGGGGAGATAAGAGAGGAGGTAATTAATACATTCATCTTTTTTACGATATCATTTTTCAGTCGTATATGATCACAATGTAAATTAGAAGTAAGGAGGGACCAGAGGAGAAATGGAATTCATTTGCAGCAGGTCAATCGGCCGACAATGGGCGGCAAGAGAGGCCAGAGGTAATTTATTGAGCCGTTTGAGGCCTCCGTTTACCCACACTCTCTCTCTCTCTTTCTCTCTCTCTCTGCACCTGGTTGCTGTTCTTCTGTTTTTCTGTCTTTCAGTCCCAGATGTTGATGTTCTCCTCTGGAGATAAGACTGCTTGCTCAAATGAGCTTAATTTGGCTCAGATGAAGGGACGAAGAGTGGAAAAGAGAGAGGAAAAAAGCAAACACTACTCTCTTATGACTTCTAATGGCATTCTATGGATTATTGATTTTTGATTTGGTTTTCTGTGCGTGGCAGGAGCCCTGTTTTAGCGGCACCATTACCTCCATAACGATTAGAGACAAAAAGTTAATTATGTAATTATAGAGGCAATATCGGGGCGGCCTGCCTGGCTCTTCCCAGGTCCTTTTAAACATTATCTCCTGCGTGCACATCGGAACAGACGGAATGTGAGACTCAGAGATTAACGCCTTGGAAAGCAGATGCAGTATTTAATTCTCCCTGAACCACGACAGCCTGGGAAACCATTAACCAATCATAACATTCGCCCATTTCAGGCTCAACAGAAAGAGAGAGAGAGCGAGCCGCTGCCAAGCTTTTTCAGTTTTTATTGACTGTAACGGCTCCCCCCGCCTGCAGGCACAGATGAATAAAATGGTTAAATGGGGTCCTGCAATCTGTCAGAGAATGAAAAGTTGGAGTGGGTGAAATGAAGTAAAGAGGAAACGTAAAACGGCAGGCGGGCGGCAGAGATGCGCCATCTCTGATATGACTCGCCCTCAGAGAGGAAGCTGAATAAACACAGGAGCCTCCGAGATTTATCCAAAACGGTGTGATGTTTTTCCACATCTGCGGCCGCTACGCACACGCTGGAAATGATTTTTTCCCCCTCCAGCAATGGCGATAAGACACACTATGTATGGAAGTTTCCAAACGAAGTCTGCTTTAGAAGATTTGAAACACTGGAGGTACAGGTCTGTGGTCACATGGCTTTGTTTACCAACTCGGGCATCTAAGCACTTGACCAGGATGCATAAAAACACACATGCAGATGAGTGAGAAATCAAAGGGTGAGATGTGTGTTATGATCTTTCTTCGGTATTAATATGGTCAAAAGGGAATATTTATTTAATGTAACATGCTGAAGATGGTGCTAATGGCCCTTGAGAGAGGTCAGGATGTCACAGGTTTATATTAACAAGCACTTCAGAGTAGGAGAATGTCGAGACTGATTAATTGGCAAATTCATTAGGTTAGTGGAATCATCAAAGAGTGTGTGTGTGTGTGTGTGTGTGTGTGTGTGTGTGTGTGCGTGTGCTTGTGTTTTGGCATGCAGTCTACATTGGTAGATATTGTTGAATATTGTTGTATTCTGTAAGATCTCAAGATTAAGACACCAAATTACATTAAGTATTGATATTCAATAATTGATTATGGCTTTGCATTGTGTCCAGAAAACAAAATTGAGGCAATAAAAAGAATTAGGATACCTGTTTGAAGACTGGTAGCTTCTGTCTCTCTCAAAGGCAGTGCATTTTTCAGAGGCACAGATGATTAGTTAATTCCTGATAGTTTAAGCAAGATTTGAATAGCCAGAATCTGGCACTGTCATAGCTTTAACAGGCTATTGATGATCTCCACTACCTTTCCCCATATCTTTGTGTTGTATCCCTGTTCAGAACGAGATGTCAGTTTGTAAATGAAGTGAACAGGATTAAAATGGACTGAAATTCAAATAACAGCATTTTTGAACTAGAAAAATATGTTGAGACAAACAGCTGAACGCTTAAAATGTGAAGACCAAGGTGGAAGAACACTTAATTTCCCAGAATGCCACTGCCTGTTGAATTTCTTTTTAATTAAATTGCCTTTCCTGCATTCCAGTTCTGTAAGATGAAAAAATTTAGTGAGTTTGTGTGTGTGTGTGTGTGTGTGTGTGTGTATTTATATTTGCTCTTTTTTTTAACCAGTGGTAAAAGCTGCCACCTAATTTTTGTGATGTTGCAACAAAGTTGCAATATTTTTCTACACAAGGTTATGAGCCGTCATTGCTCTTACATCAGACCAGGAGCTTCAGCCTCTCTTTTGTCATCTCTTCTCTCTTCCTTGTGACAACTTCCTGTTGCTCTCCATCAAATCGGGCTGAGCCGGCCACATTGTCTGACACATCCTGACACATTGAGAGCTAATTACACAACAAATAATTAACCTGACAACATGGCACAGAAACAATGACACACTCTCAAGATGGCTGTCTCAGGCCTTGATGGATGACTTAAAATAGATCTATCTGCTGAAAATGACCTCCCACGTACACTGCCGAAATCCACGCTGACATGTTGAAGCTATTACAAGAAAATTATGCACTATTTTTGGTATAAACTGTCTAGTCACAGACATAATGACATGTAAATAAATACACATACACACACACCGAAGGTTATTCATTATGTGCTCTCTCTCAATAGTGAACCCTCACAAAGAGAGCAACTTTAAAAAGCAGAAATTCAATTGTCTGGATGAAAGAGAGGGATTCCCGCTCTTGTCATTTTGGAAGACTGCAGAGAACCGGAGGAAAAGGATGGGAAAATTAATGACTACAATGGAGTCTTTGCATTTTTCTTACTGCTAAAAAATACCACAAAGGACAAGGCCAGTGACAAGCCCTATTATTTGGTTATGCTTGCAAAGAAGCGACAGCTCCTGCTGGGAAGAGGTGACCTGGAGAGGGGGTTCTGCAAAAGGGGGGTACGGGGGCTCGGGTGTCAAGAGGGCTGGTGAAATGGTGGCTGATGAGTACAGGTCTGCCACCCCTCCCTTTGTAGCCACGTCGCGTGGAGCTACCAGGCCGTCAACACAAAGACAAATTATCGTGGGGGGAATTTCACGGCCAAGGAAGACCTGTCATCCACTAAAGCATTCTCTCTCTGTCTCTATGTATCTTTTGCTCTCTAGTTACTTTAAAGGACTCATAGTTGTTGAGAGCACAATAGGGAAAGAAGAAAGAGGGGAAGAGTGTGAGAGGAAAAAGCACTGTGACCCATCTTCAAGCCGTAGTCACTGTTGTGATGGCACAGAAGTATTGCAGCAGGTACGCCACTGCAAAAACACAAACACTAATGTGCATAGATAGACACACACCATAAAAATGATAGTAATGAATATGATAATTATGACAATGCATTCTCCTCTCAGTGCCACTGCATTTTACAGAAGTACCCTTTTAGGGAAATTATTAGAAAAAGACTTTTTTGATTATTTCTTTCAAGCCACCATATCTGTATGCACTAATTAATAGTTAGTTGACAAGAGCTGGGTTTCGACGAACATTAAATATTATTTTATGATGGAGATTTTCATTTTTATCTGAAGGACCCGATGACAATAAAGATGGTTGTTTACACTGTTTTTTTTTTTTTTTATCAAATCAATGCAGCCTCAGTGAGCTGACTTAGTGAGAGTGTACCTGCCCCAAACTTTGAGTAGTGCATATAAACACCATCCGAAAGTCCATGATAAATAACCAGTGGAAACCAATGTTGTTAACACAATAAGAGCTTTATTGTCTACGTCAGAATAATGGCGTCATAAGTCTTGACTTCATAACAGCTTTAAATCATTATTAGTATTTTACATCTGAACGTCTTACGGTGACAAATTCTAATTCCACATATGCGCATGTATCCAAACAGAATTTCTAATAAAAGGAACAATAGAGCTTTGAGTTGTCCTTAGAAATAGACAGCTGCTATTGTGGTCGAAGATATCGTTTCAATCGCATCAATATGACAGGGCCTTTTTAAACCCATCCTGAAGAGAACAAAGACTTCAGGTCCTTAACAAATGTATGGGGGGATGCCAAACCCTCATGCCTCTGTTTCTTTCTTTCTTTTGCCCATTTTCTTTCTCTCTTTTTCGCTCCCTCAAGCAGGGGCATGAACTTGGTTGGGCCCGACTGACCCCCCCATCGCTGAATACCACATTTGGAACACACTGTCACAATTGGCTGAATAATCTCTCCCCCTGTCACAAGGACCTCACATTCACATATAAACCAATTCAACAATACCCACACAGAGCACAGATAGCTGGATCATGCACAGAGACACGGAGAAAGAGAGCGGGAGAGTGGAAGACAAGTGTTCTAACTTTTCTCATGTCAGTTTCTCCTCGGGGGGAACCCTTGTGCAGAGAAATGGTGGGGAGGGGGGTGTGTCTTTTAAAGACACTACTTTGAACTGAATTCATGGCCTATTTGCATAAGCAGATTTGGGCTGAGTGAATGGCTGAAGCTCTGTGTCTGGTCATTAATATGCAAGCTAATTCAGTCCAATGTAAGCCCATTGAGAGTGTACTAAAGGCCAGTTATCCGAGCCTTATTGTTTAGGGTCTAAACCAGCTCCAGCAGTTGTTACAAATTACATACTTAATTGATTTAAAATCTGCCATAAACCACACAATCAGTGGGGAAGCCGTACCATTGGCTGCTGAGAAATTTACAGAGCAAGTGCGCCTTTTGACTGGCTGAGTGCGTGTTTTGTGGATTAAAACAACATGGCATGAGGACGGATAACTGCAAAAGACATGCAACCTCTAAAGTGGGAGACCTGGGTCATTGCAAAAGGGTGCAACATATAACATATGTTCACAGGTTGTTTCTACACAATAGCAAATGCTTATGCATTTATAAATGCTGGACAGCTGGATAGAATCACTATCGTTCCTCTTTTCCTTGTAATATAATTTTCAGAAAAAAAGAAAAGAAGAAATAAAATACTGTGGGAAGTTAATAGCAGACTTGAGCGAAATATTATGCACAATAGTTACGTTTGTTGTCTTTTGAGTCACAATTTTCAGACGTGGGATATTTTATGAAATTTACTAACTTTAAACAATTTTTTTTTTGTGATAATTTGTGACCATATCCACCACATTATTAATTCCACCACATATCACATTGTTGCATACTTTTAAGAATAAAATTTAAAAATTACATTTTATTTATTTTAAATGAAATGTTTCTGCTTTCAAATTTTCATTGCTAGTATTTTATGTATTCTAAATACACTCAATGACATTATTTACATTTTAAATAATTTGACCAAATCATATCTTGACTGGAAAATGGCTTGACTGCAATGTGATATTTACCTTGATTTTTGTTTGCTTCCTTTAAACATCAAATATCTTACTCAAATTCATTCATCAGTCAGAAAAAAAAACTCAACACCTTGGACATAAAAGTGACTGATGCTAAAGAAACAAGCTAAAGAATTTTACTAAATCCTCTCCATTCAAACAGCAGCACTATTTTACATAAATCTCTGAAAATCTGACGAATTTTTATATGTGCGTGTGTGTATGAGAGAGAAAAATGTGTTTTTGTGAGAATAGATGTGTGTATGTGTGTGTGTGTGCATGTGTGCGAAAAAGAGAAAGAGAGTGAAAGTGTGTGTCATGTTGGGCAAGAAAACACGCTCAGTCAGATGTAATCTTGTTTAATGTACCTCTGCTCTACTGAGAGCTCTAAGCCCTTCGCGTGTGAGTAGTATTAGTGTGCAATCTCTCTCTCTTTCTCCCACTCCCATTCTCTCCCGCTCTCTCTTTTGTCCCACTGACCCCCTGCTTCAGCCACAGTCATTGTAAACCTCTGTCTAACCCGTGTGTGTAGGGGCCAACTTCGTTCCTTACCCTTTTCTCCCCTCTCTCTAGCCCAGATACGGCACATCAAAGCCAGAAGAGACACTCTTTGTGCTTACTGCTCCCTTGACTCTCAACATGTGGTTTTGAAGGCTCGAAACATCGGCCCCTTTTAACCCATTCTGAGGAGATTAGGCAGCGCCTTCAGTTGAGCATTAGGGAAACTATAGTAACCAATAAGCCGTATGTCCGTGAATGGAAACTATGTATCTTGTCAGAGAGGAGCTGTCGGGACATCACGATCCCAGACAAGTTCCTCTGCGGGGCTTTGGCACCCTTGACAGGGGCCCCTTCTTTTCAGGCCGACACAAAGTGACACACCAGAACCCCCTCTTCACCCCTGCTCTGCAACGGACGCGCTCCTAATGGTAATTTAAATTCGACAGAAACGGCAGAAGGGGGGAAAAAAGTTGTTTTCCACAGAGGCACAAGCATTTAATTATCGCAGGCCAACATTTTTTGGCTTGTTTACGCGTGTATCTCGCCCACAACTGCGAGAGCAAAAGCTGTGCTGAGATGCTAACCGAGGAGGGGCTAAAAAAAGCTGTCGGACGGATGACCCGTGGTCCGTGTGAGGAGACTTGGGAAATAAAGCCTGCTTTAAACTGTGTGTTTTTCTGAGGAGGAGCATGTGTGCTTATGTTTCTTGCGGTGATGGGGAAGGATGGGAAAGGGCCAAGCTACTCTGCTGGCTCAGGCTTCATTAAGAGGTGTAAACAGATCTCGGCATGGCCCAGTGGTGCGCACACACTCACGCGTACTGTATATATGCACTGGCATGGCAAGAAGCAATGATACTCATCCCCACTAAGTCATACGCTCTCTCTTACACAGGCACACTGGGCAGGGTCTAAAGGTAGGCCTCAATCAGATGCTGGCTTTTCGGTAAGCCTTATGTGAGCTAAGGGCTCCAAGCAGTGGCAACTCATTAAAACTGAGATCCTGGAGCAACTGTCGCGCCACTAGCAACTGGAAGCAACCTCTTCCATGCTAGGAACAGACCAGCATCCCAGACCCAAACAGCCTGACGCATTACAGCCCACACATGCAGGGATCAGGCCCTCCCAAACAGCACGACGTATACTTGACATACCTCATCTAAACACTGCCATATGCTAAACAATGTTTGCAAAGATATAGTGTATGTAATCATCAGAACTACTGTATGCTGTTTATGACATTTTTTTTAGAGATGCAAGAGATATTGGTACATTTTTTTTTATTTATTGTATTAGTCAGTATAACGGATAATGTGTTTTAAGACAAAATAGGTATAGTTTAAATATTGGCCATAAATCAGTTTAATAAATCAACATTAATGTGGAGCTAATTATCGACTTAGCAGTGCAGGGCGGAATTTGAATATTGTACATTCCTACATTTCCCCCAGTTTTGTGCGTATTTGTTTGCGATGAAAAAATGCTCCCTGACGGAGGGTTGTTGTATCATCAGTAAGAAGCTTGGCCCAGTTTTGCGTGGCTTTGGGAACCTTCTGGAGCATTCTTTGGGGTGACTGCTCCTCCACATGGGTCACTCTGAGGCTGACCCGTATTCTAAACCGGGCTACTGGCAGCCAGCCTGCTTCCGTCTGTTGGGCATATTGGGCCGTTTAGTGGGGTGCTTGTGAAGATCAAATGGGTTAAGATGGTCCTTCTCCGTCTGTTGGGAGAAAAAGAACATCAAAAAGGTGTAAATTTCACTTCCCCACTTTTGATTAAGTCAAGCATGAAAAGAAATGTAATACTCTCGAGTGGCAAAGGCTCTACACTATTGATGCAGTTACTTCTGCTTGAGAGGAGCCAGTGAGCCTGCAGGGAGTGGAGCTGAGGCTGGGCCGGGTAAAGACACGGCCAGATGGAGGGCTTTCTCTGCTTCTGAAAGGAGGCTTAAGAGCTCCCTTCCTCAATCCCTCTCTATACTGCCTGGGTGCTGTCCCAGTCCTGCTTGCCCCCCTTAACCCCACAAGCTCTCTCTCCCCTTCTTTCTCGCTTTCTTTCTCTCTAGCTCAGTAGCTTCCACCATATGGGCTTGTTTAAAAACTCCAACAGCTTGCTAAACACAAGCACAACAACACAGTATTCATAACTTGTGCTATCCAGTGGAGACCTCCCCAATCTCGATCACACACAAAGGCAAACACTTGTCCTTCATAAACCTCACAGCTTCAATGACATTTAACTCTAGTTCATTATTTAAGTTAACTTTCATATTAAGTTCTGTGACATATTCGGATTACGTGAAGTTGCAGAATATTAGTTTTGTCAATGAAATAAATATGTAAAACTATATATTAAATGTATTAAATAACATTTCCTAAAATATTGTAAAAAATGCATAAAAATATGTCAAATTATTTAAGACAGCTAGAAAATGTAAAACAGTTGCCATTTTTAAATTCATATGGCAAATTAGTTTATTTTAATAAGAAGTGAATCCTCTTTCTTGAATATCTAATATCTATATAATACATTCATGTAGATACTTTTATATAATATTTATATAAAATGTATTCCATATTTATGTAATGTCTATAGATTACATACATTTTGCAGATTAAACAATATATTTAAATTAAAAAAAAAAAACTTTTAATGTTTTGAACATTAAACAAATGTTAATTCAAGATTAACTTTTATATATATATTTTTAATAGATATTTGAGTCTTGACACCTAATGTAGCCTAAATAATGTATGGACAATTTCCATAAAATCTTTATTTTTAAGATTATATATTTGGGGCAGTTACTCTGGTCTCCCTAAATAGCATTATTCCTTATTTACTACTAGTCTTTAATGATAGCCCTTTCCCAAAGTGAAATTCAACCCTAGAAATAGTCAGTCCAGTATTCCGAGGACAGAGGAATGGGGAGGCTTTTGAAAGGACTTAATAGAATCTTTACCCGCTCCAACAATCCACTCCCTCTGAGCTGCATTAAGTAGTTATTGTAGAGGGACAATGACCTAAATAGCTCAACATCAACTTCATTAGCCATGCGGCCAAGACCGAGAGCATTTCACGGTGGAGGCTATTGTCAGGGCTCACCCCAGGTGAGCATTAAATTGCAAATGATACTCTGAAAGGCACAGAGAGAGAGAGAGAGAGAGAGAGAGAGAGAGAGAGAGAGAGAGAGATGGACTGAGAGGATAGAGAATGGTAGCGAGGATGAGAAAGCAAGTGAAAAGGCAGTGGAGAGCTGCTCTGACCGTAAAAAATCCAATCCATCACGGAATGCATTCCTCTCCTCTCCTAAGTGTCTTATTTGTAAGCAAGACCGAGCTCAACCCTGTGGGGTGAGAGAGAGAGAGAGAGAGAGAGAGAGAGAAAGAGAAAGAGAGAAGAGCCCCCGGAGTCTAATGACAGGCTGATAGCAATTACTTTAGTCCGTCAACAGTGGCTCCCTATCGGCACATTCCTGCTGAAAATTAGTAGACTGAGGAAAATAAGGAGTGAATTGGATTTAGAAAGAGGAGAAAAAAGAACTTTTGATTCACTCCATATAAGTATATCAAAGTCGCTCTTTAAAAACAAAAAAAGAGGGAGAGGGAGAGTGAGAAAGAGAAAGTTGCAGCGAGTGAGGGGAGGAGAGAAAAAAAAAATCCTCCTGTGTGAGTCTCCTCTGGCTTTGTTACTCAGCAAATCAATAAGCGCATCCTCCCGGCCTCACCATTTCCACTTTAATGGCTCCTCCGATCAACATGTTAATAAAAAGTCCTCTGTAGAGCGCTCAGCGAGGGCCTAGTGACTAGATGACTGACTGTAAGAGATGGCACGATTCCGGGGGTGCGTTCCCAGGCGAAACTGCGTCGTGTCACCCTGCCGGATGAGAAATTGGGCCTTTACATATTCCTTGTCACCGGCGGCTGAAGTGAAGGCACCCCAGAGGCCGGTGTTGGTTGCTGCTTGCCTGGTGGACTGGAGTAAATTAAAGCAGGGATTAGGCTGGGCTGAGATACTAGCTGACAGGCTCAGAGGATGCAGTCTGGCAGAGGGCTCTCTCCCTGCCCATATGTCTTCATGAAGCACCCCAGTGGGGGCTCACTAATGAGACCAGCACAGCACGGCAGTTTAGCTCCCAAACACCAGAGGACACACACAAAGAGCCGTCATACAGACACACAGGCGCACATACACACACAGAAGTGACACAAATAGCCACAAAAAGCACTTTTTGTGCTGAGATTTGTCAGAGATGCAGCACTAACCTGTTTCCCCTCATGGAGGAGTTCCTCAACATTCCTGTGTTTTCTCTACATGTTTATGCTTTCGGAGTGTGAAATCGCATCTGAAAAATGAACAAAAACCACAACAAATCTGACAAGCAGGTACCAGAGACTCTCCATGAATGCTGCTGTGGAAAACTAATCCCTTTTCTCCGTGCAAGACCTATCTAGGCTCTTGATCTAGAGTTGGGGGAGGCATGGAATATACCTGCCCGCAGGCTGCTGAGAGGTGTGCTAGCTTTAGAACTATAATTACCAGCAATTACAGCATAATTACGCACGTTAGCGCTTTAGGTTTTGCTTGCTCTTCCATGGGACGCCACAATTAGTAAGTAGCCCCTGTTAACAGCTCTTTGAGCACGGGCGCTTGCCGGTCCCCGCGCTCCTGTGGATAAATATCCTCTGGCTATGCAACATAAATATGAAACGCGACTGTGACTGGCGCCAAGGTTGCGATTTGCTGAAATATGAAAATATATGGAATGCGTCGAATGAGATTTTGTTTCTTCTCCCCTTGCTTGAAGAAAAAAAAACTTTTAATACTTAGAAAAAGGGACAAAGTTTTGATTTTCCTTATTTGTCTGTGGATGTCTCTTGTCCTTTGTGGAAAGCTTCAACTCCTTCATAACCTTTAAAATCCACATCCTATTATGTAACATTCAACTTAAAATGAAATGGGAGTATAAAAGTGAAAATAAATTCCATCAAGTAGGATAGGAGTCATGAAATAGAGCAGCACAGAATGATTGTCCTGCACTCTGACGGTAAGCCTCAGCAGCGCTCAACCACAGAGCCATTTAAAAAGCCATCGATCCACCACACTCTCAATGAGGACAACCGTGAGATGAGCAGAGACAGACCTGTGTGAAAAAAAAAAAAAAAAAAAAAAAAACGAATTTAAAGATGTTTAAGTATTTATGTGTTTTGCTGCCCAATACGTCTTTTGAATGGGAAACTTTAATACAGTTATGAGTGCAAGAAGTTTTGTACATGGTGACATATATCATCATTTAGCTGCCTTACTTTTTGTCATATATTATCATATGTATTTCTTAACTTCTAAAGGGATATTTTCCCAAAAACTAGATTTTTGTCATAATTATTTATGACATATATGGCTTTCTTTTTCTCGTGAAATGCAATGCAATGCAATGCAAAAAGAAAAAGAAAATAGCGCTGTCAAACAATTAAACAATTAATCGCATTATATATATATATATATATATATATACTGTGTGTGTGTGTATATATATATATATATATACATATGTGTGTGTGTGTGTGTGTGTGTGTGTGTGTGTGTTTAAACAGCACACACTGTAAACAAAAAAACTTTTATTTTTGAATAATCTGCAATAACATCTCTCTCTCTCTCTCTCTCTCTCTCTCTCTCTCTCTCTCTCTCTCTATATATATATATATATATATATATATATATATATATAGATAGATAGATAGATAGATAGATAGATAGATATTACAGAAGCAAGCAAGTAAAAAAGTATTGTAATGAGTAAACGATGACAGGATATTCATATTTTTGGTGAACCATGCCAAACTACACAAATTTACACAGTGTGGATGAATATTTACATGCTACCATTGGCACAACTTTTCTGCAGTCATAACTGTTAAACAGTACAATTTAAAAGAAATAAAAGAAGCAAACATTAATTTCTTAAACATCTTCAAACTGAGGGTGTCTAAATAACAATTTTGAATGAACACAAGATTATGAATATTTATAGTTGGTTTTAATAGCGGCATACATTTGAACAATCATACACATGAAAACTTCAACAACAGCAGCAGCAAGAATAGCTATTAAAATAACAATAATTTAATGAAAAACATGACTTCTGGTCATTTTTTCAGTGTCTATATTGTGGCTATCCATAATTAAATCATCAGAGCAATGCGCACTGAGATCCCAGAGAGGGCACAGTGCAAAAGTTTATGTTCCCAGGACATGCGGGAGAGTGAGAACGAGAAAAGTGAGCAAGACTGAACGAGCGCTAGGATGAAAGGATGAGCAGCGCGCCTGCCGCATAGATTTTCCTCCGCAGAGTGGATTACAGACACCTACTTCCAGCTTAGGGTGGAGTTTTTGAAGTTTGGGCTGGGAGGGAAGAGATGCCTTTGGCAGAGTCCTGTTTGATTCTGGTGGGAGCTTGCCACTAATCCCACCCTCCGCATACACACACACACACACACACACACACACACGTACGCAAACAGAAGCGTTCTCACCTTCCGCCTGATCCACTGCACTAACTTCTCCCGGCGGTCGCGGGATCGTTATCCTTCCATCCCTCGCTCCAACCATTTGCAGGAGCGAGAGATGCGGATGTTGGGGTGTTCTTTTCTCCTGTTCATTAATTTCCCTAAGCAGATTAGTGGATGTGTGTTTGTTGTTGTTGAAGCTATCTGATTTGCCTAAGCCCTTTGTTTTTTCATGTGGTTTACACTTTAAAGCCCCCCTCTTTTTCACAATCAGCCTCTCTGATGGGGGATAAAATGGACCTACTGGCAGAAAAGCAGGGAACAGCAGAGGCATACACAAACACACACTAACACTGGTCGCCGGGACCATGAAGAGAGGGAAAGGTGGGGGTGGCCCCTTTCTGTGAGTTTAGACGTGCCAAGAAGCAGACGAGCAGCACTGCATGATGTGCGTGACGATCTGCTGGGCTCAGGGCTGAAGACGAGATAACGGCCCGCGTCAACATGCGCTCTGCGGGGTCAACGGCCAGTGGCGCCTCTCCCGGACTCCCGATCCTGCCATACAGGATACTGAACACTGACAATAGTGTCTGACTGCCAGTGTCTCGGCCAAGTGCCACGCTGAAAAATGAACCGTCAAAACGATGCGGTCAGTTGGCAGGCCATCGCAGGGTACCTTGTGAAAATGACAGTTCTTTTAACGTTCAGCCACCGGATGGGAATTCGCCAGCGATGACCGATTGCGTGCCCAGAGGTCGTTTCGTCTTCTTCCCGAAATGTCTCATTAGAGAGATGAACAGCGAGCGAGTCCCATCCAACAGGCTGCTGGCAGAGGGACTGGACGCCCCGCGCACATCATTATCAGCTATCTGCGACAGTCAGCCCGGAATTACGCAATTAATCCCGCTTTTCATATGCCGTGGACGGAGAGTGATCCAGTGTGTTCTGTGTAAATGAGCTGTCATGCTCTATAGCCGAGGACGGAGGAGAGTATATTTCACACAGAGCTTGAGCTGAACACACTCCACAGGTAATACTGACAGAAGTGTGTCAGATGCATGGCAGCATTGGCAACAATCGCTGGCTATGCTTTCGCTTTTAATAACGGTAATAGCGTATTTTGTTGAAATATAAACAAAACATCAAGGTCGCAAAGTTAGATCGGAATACAAGAAGACACTGTCATGTAAAATGTAATAATAATAACAGCTAAACAAATAAACAAACTATTATTTTAATAATAGTGATCTATTGTAAGCAAACATACAAATAAATAAGTAAATAACTGTCAATCTTAGCAGAATGTATTCTGGGCATATTCACACATAAAGATGCTTTTATATCTATGTTCTTTGTTTGTATGCCAAAAATAAACAAAACAAGGTTACAAAGCTAGATTAGAATCTAGAACTGTTGTCAGTACTAGCATGCAGAATGCATTTTAATAATAATAATAATAAAAGAAGAAACTTAATTCTTATTTAAATAATAATAAAACAAGAAATGGTTAACTCCAATTTATAATACCAATGTTATTTATAACAAAAATATAATTATTAATAATCATGATGATACTACTACTACTTCTACTAATAATAATAATTCTAAACAAATAATTAAAACTTCTCAGTATATAACCAGTAATTTCAGTATATAACCACATAAAAAGATGCCTTTATATCTATGTTCTTTGTCGAGTTTGTGTGCCAGAGTTAATAAATGTATCTTTTATGAAATATGTCTTTATTTGTGTCTGGCTGTTGTTGCTGTTCTCTGTTATCTTTTCGTCCTGTCTCTCATGTTATGAAGGGCCTCCAGGGGCCTAATGGGAATGAGCGTCTTTCTGGACCTGCAAGGTGACACTATGAAGTCTGTGTGTGTGTGTGTATTTTACTACAGGCACTGGTCACAGCCTCTTTGCCTGGTTAACCCTGCTGCTATATAAATTCAGTAAACTTCATGGAAATTTAATGAGTGACGCCGCTTTGTGTTTGCCTGGTGAGCTCGCTGCCTTGCCCGAAGCTGAGAGGTATATTTGTGATGGTTTCCCCTCTCCCAGTCCTCCTTGTCCCCCACATCTTCTACTCTTTTGCTCTTTCTTTCTTTTTCAGTTTTTGGAGTGGTGGGGAGGTCCCTCTTAGCGCAGCTATAGAAGTCACAGAGGCTGTATTGACCCCCGGGTTACTTCTGTTTAAGCCAATACAGACTAAGCACATTCTTAGGGGGCATGATATCAGGGGGGGTCTGTCTTTTTCTTTTCCTCTTTTCCTCTGTCTCTCACTCTCTATACTTCAAATATGGTGCCTACAGAAAGCATTCAGTTAAAAGGACAGTCATATTCATTTGAAATTTCTTTTTCCCTAGTCCCTCCTTTACCCTCTCCCTCTGCCACTCCATCGCTTTCATCTTTCATGCTGGTTTCTCCTCTTCTGCACCATACCGTGCACATCTCTGCCATGACAACTAAATAGGCCCCCTAATACCACTTCATAAAGAATGGAGGTATCCCCTAGGCAAGTCCTTGTAAATTAAACCCATAAACGGTGCCCTGACTCAGAGCTTAAAGACTCAAACCTCTCACTCAAGTGACAGCGCCAGTTCCACAGTCCACTAAAGCACACCTCAACAAGGTGTAATTTATAGGCATGTCTTACAGTGAGAAATAAATGTATCGCTACATTAGGAGGGCTGGGACCGTGAATAGACGGATGTGTGCTGGTCAGATGTTGCCCACAGTATGAGGACCAATTGTCCCTATGAGGATGATAAAACCCGAAATCACCTACACTGTGGAGAAATACCTATAAAGAGAAGGTAATGGTTATAAGAATATTCTGGGTTCAGTACAAGGTACTCTGTACTGCAAGATACAAGAACGATGATCATACAAGATGAATCACAATTTAGTACAGTTGGGTTAGAATTATTTTGATGTGGAAAAAAGGTTTTGTGTAGTTCTATCAAATTTTATATCATAACACCTAAAACCCAGAAACGTGGAAAAATGCTACTCTCAAATAACATTATTTTAAAACTCTTTTAAATGACTTAATTAATTCTGTCATATGTATTTAAGTATTTGTTTATTTTATAAACAAATCAATGCCTCTTTTTTTCAAGGGTGCGTTAATTGATCAACCGTGACAAAAGCAAATATATTTATAATAGTAAAAAACTACATTTCAAACAAATGCTGATTCATAATGGATTAATAAAAAGAATTCTTTCTTGAGCAGTGAATCAGCATATTAGAAAGGTTTTTGATCATGTGACACTGAAGACTAGAGCAATGATGCTGATAATAACTTACACTTTAAAACATATTAAAATAGAAAACAGCTGTCCGAAACTGTAATAATATTTTATTTTACTGCTTTTACTGCATTTTTGCTTTGGTCAGCATAAACACACACACACACACACACACACACACACATATATATATATATATATATATATATATATATATATATATATATATGTGTGTGTGTGCATACATACATATGCACTGACCTCAGAATGTTCTTTAAATTAACATTTAATAATACAAAAAATGTTTGGATCAGGGGACAGAAACATTATTAGCTGAAAAACAAAGGAAAGACCCCACCATGATAGAAAAACAAATGTGTGTTGGGTGTGTTTGAGTCTGTGTTTGACAGCGGCGACTAAAGGGCTTATTAAGGACAGGTGGGCTTGAGTGGAATGAGATTAAAACGAGCTGACTACAAAAGATGGAGAGAGAGAGAGAGAGAGAGAGAGAGAAAAGAGACATGATTACATGCATCAGAGCACATAAACGCACTAAAAGTTTGCCCTGGTCTTTTATTCAGCATGATCTTATTTTAAGATAGGACAGAGCCCCGGATCAGAGCAAGCCACAGTCCTACAGCACAATAGCACTAACACAGCACAATCCATCTGCGGTTAAACATTTCTTTATGAGTTTGACTAGTCACCAGCTCACCTCCTCAGTCAGGCTCTCTGAAGAGTGACAAATCAGATAAATAAAGATGAGTAGCCTATTCTACGGGGGTTTCCTGACAGTTTGAGTGATAAGATGTTTACTCACATGTTTATTTGCTAGGGTTGCTTATCACACAGAGCACTACAATTGGCAGGTGAAGACACCTATTGCTCGGTGATGACAGCATAGATGGAACGGAGGGAAGGAGAAATCACAGAGAGAGATAAGACATATCTTTCCTCCATCTCTGTCTCTCGCTGCCTCACATACTCTCTATATGTGATGAGGCTTTCTGCCAGATGAATCTAGGCTCTGTAGAAGAATAATCTATTCATTTGAAAGGGTCGCATTTTCATTCTACGTCCATCAAGAGGGGAAAAAAATACATTGTTCTTTGCGAGTTGAGAAACAACATGTTAGCGCGTGGGTGCGCGTCCGCACACATTGTAACCGATTCTGAACTCTTGGGGGATGTTTGGCTTTGTAATTTCACCCTTGAAATGTGTGATTACAAACGGGACAACTTTTTTAATTTTCTCTTTTGTCTGGATCCTGCAGCCTGCCAGTCCACTCCCCTTGCAAGGCCTTTTAATCAATCACACAGATAATCAAACGTCACTGGCTATCTGCCCCATGTAATTACTTTTGCAATTAAAAATCAATCTCCAGTCACCTCCTCTAATTAGAAGGATGGCTGTATCCCCATCTAGATTGATTTTATAATACATATTGACTTCAAATGCTATAATAAGGCCATATTCTCCTGTTTTGATGCTGTGGGTATAGAGAAACAAAGCAGCACAGGCCAGACATCAGCTCATAGACTTGCATAGAGTCTCCCAGTACTGCTCTAACTAAAAAGGTCTCAGGAGTTTCAGTCTGATGATAAGCCACAACAAAAAAAAGAGGAATGACCGTCTTGATTCTATTACAAGGTAAAACACTATAGACACTGTGGAGTTTTATTCCAGCGTTTTTTGGGGGGTTTTTTTCACAAAATGTTTCACTCACCTCCATGCACTTTCCACTTTTTTTCCCCACGTCTGAACCTAAAGGATCTTCTGTCTGTACATCAGGACCTTTAGTTGGCAGGACTTGCCTTTTAAAGATGCTTGTAAAAGTTAGAAAAACAGTGTTATGTGATTGCTTGAAGAGGATGAAATAATTTTGAATATGTACTATTTAATTTAAATTTCAACAAAATTATAATAATAAGAAAAATAATTAAATAATATACGTTAAATAATTAATATACAAATAGTAAATATTAAAAAAAATGTGTTAAATTATTTATGAAATATTTATTTGCTTCACTAAAGCTAATAGTTTAAATAAAAGCAATACTTTAACATCAGTAGTCTTCTCCATTTAGTTCCTCATAGTCCTAATGGTCATGGTCAGTTGCTGAATGAAGGATTTGTCTGTAAGAATAAGTTGTGCTCTGGTTTATAGTGTTGTCTTGAAGCAGTAGAAAGATTGTTATCGCCAGTGTAACTGCATTAGCTCCACCAGCAGCTCCCATATAAATGTACAATGAGAGCGTTCTATCTATATTGATCATAGACTTTTATGCATTCATAAAAACAACAAAAATATAGAAAAAAATACAGAGGCGCTATTGCACATGCATGCGCTCTTGGCAGCACCAGGAGTCACCCCTGGGCTAAAACAGTTCTTCACAGATTACAAAAACATGTCTGCAGAAGGTTTGTTTGTCCAGAGGCACTGTAAATATCTAATCAGAAATATTATTGATGGCTACCAGTGGACAAACCTGAACAAACAGCTACTAAAGTGCAGTTGTGCTATACGGCATTCACCTACAGTGGCGGTTCTCTGTAAAAAACGCTTTGGATGACACAGAGCTGCTGTGAAGCGTTAAACAGGGCCAATCTGACCATTCATGAGGTAAATATGGAATGTTACAATTAGCCATATAGTGAACTAGTGTGTCACAGCAAGGCCCCCTCTCTTCTAGCCCAGCTAAAGTGGCCTACTCAAGACTTCTCTGGGGTAATAAGAGCAGTGCTTATCGGGCCTGCCCTCCAGCCAGCTCCTCATTGCAGGCAGAAAAAGCCTGGCCTCAGCCCAGCAGCTATTAATCACTCCAGAGAGGCTCCTGTCAGAGCCAGCCCCTCCCCGACTGATAACACTGCCCGGCCCAATTTAACCTGATGGAAATGTGATTTCTCTTTTCCTCTCGCATTGAAACAATGTAGAAGGCTGAGAGAGAATGAGGGAACTAGCAAGAGAGAGAGAGAGCGACGGACAGAAAGACAAAGTCCAATACAGAGTCACAGAGAAAAGGGGCGAGATAAAAATCACACCTAATGTTAAGTCCAAAAGCCTACCGGTAATTATTACCGTTGACTAATGAAAGTTACATAACTTTCCTTACATAAGCTTCTTTGAGAACTGAAGGCTCTGCTATTTATCTTCACGCTTGCTTTATTGAGATGAATTATGTTTTCTCTGACTCAAACTGAGCTCTGGTGGGCACCAACTATAAGATAAGATTCATAGTTGTAACTGTTGTATGATTGAAAATTTGACATTTGGGTGAAATTTGAGTTGAGTTGAAGTGTGACACCATGAATAGTGGACACACCCAGAATACTCAAAAAAAACTGAGAGACAGAGAGAAGACAGAGAGGTATTGTATTACAAAACAAACAAACAAACAAAAGAGAGAAAAATGCATTGATTTAATATTAATATTAAATATAATATAATAACTGCTCAAAATATTTTGAAGAATTTTAGATTTTTTTAACTATTATTGGTGCTGGAATATCAATAACGATTCATGATACATTATTTGGTGTTAGAAAGAACAGCATTTATTGAAACAGTAATGTTTTAATATTATAAAGGTGTTTACTGCTATTTTTAATCAGTTTAATGCAAATACTGCGTTTGAAGGATCATGTGACACTGAATAATAAAGCAATGGCCGCTGAAAATTCTGCTTTTATATACTACAAAAAAGTTATATTAACTGGCCTTAACTACTATGTAGTTACATTTAAATTACTAACATGATACAATGCACTTATTGTGTAAATACAAGTTTTTGCATTAGTTCTAGAGTATTTGCCAAAAATGGAGTGTCTATTTACTCTAAGTGCATATATCCCGCCTTCTTGGCAGAGGCTATTTACACTAACTCCACCCATTAACGTGTGATAGTCAACATTACAAAAGCAATTGACTACTGTTAGCTTCATTGGCGTAGATGGGAAAATGTGTATTTTACTCATTTTGATGTGATAGACCCAGGTTCGAACCCACGTTTTTCCCCTTTTCAGATTTCAAATCACATTAAAAAAACATTAAAATTAAGAAAATAATAAAAAAAATAAAGTGTTGGGTAATGTTAGGGTAGATGTAGGGAGGGTTTTATTGTCCCAATAAGGTGGCATCCAATTAATAATTTGAATTAATGTTAAAATTAGGGTTAATATTGTCTACTGTTTCTTAATATACTGCAATACCAAGATGCAGATAATTGCCACTAGTAGTATAAACAGAAGTATAAAAATACTGCTATTTTCACTTAGTATAAAAAAGTAGTTTTGCAATAAGAAACTTTTACGTAGAGTACATATTTAAATGTAGTACTCACTCCCGCCCAACAAAAATATTTCAAAAGTGGACGCGTTCTTACTCTTGCAGAGGTCACGACCCTTATTGCTTTCAAGGCTCGACCGAGCCTCTGGGTTCGGGGTTCTGCCCTCTGGTCAGACTAAGGAATGTCCCTCTCGCTTTAAAGCCCATTTCCAAAGCTGCTTTATTTGCGGATCGGGTGTCAGGTACAAATAAGCATGATGATTCAACACAGTCACCTACGATAACAGAACGAGCGACACAATCACCCCGGGCACAGAGAGAGAGAGAGAGAGAGAGAGAGAGAGAGAGAGATGAAAGAAATACCACTCCCTCAGTCAAGCTAAGGATTCTTATCGTCTGAGTGGCTGAGAAGGCCAGACCCCGCGGCAGGTTCAAAGCCTGCCCCCTCCTCTCCCCCAGCCCCTTTCTCTCTCCCTCGCTTTCTTCCTTTCTTTTAGTTGCTAGTGGGCCGATAATTCAGTCAAAACTCACTCAATCCAGACGACTATTAGAGTGAAAATGATATCTCTTAACCTGGCCCCAAGTGGACCCTTTGAGAAACTGACACATTTCTAAAGAGTGCTGATTGCTTGTTTTCTTTTGATGTTTGAGTTGATGGGGTTTAAACCACAGACACATATTTCACCTCGGGCCACGTACCCTACAATACAGGACAAAGTGATACAAATCATCGAATAATATTGCAATTTTAATTAACCACCAAAACATTCATAATTGTACATGTCAAATCCAGCTATAAGCACAAGGTGGAACATTATTGATTTCGATTTTGAAGGTATTCTTAGCTTTTGTCCAAACTCTTTACCTCACACGTCTTTATTGAGGGAATATTTGGCAACAGTGAGCACTTTCCTGACATATAGTCAATACTCAATATAGTGCTTGGTGCCCTAAAGCAGGAAGTCGACTCTTGTGTATAAGTATATAGTGTAGGTCAAAGAGAGCCACTGAAGCCCTACTGCAATCATGACCCCTCAATAACAAGACTCAACTTCTCACATATTCCCCTGAGAAACAAACTGCTAAAGGCTATATAGTGTAACCGATTACCTTTCACACATACAGACTCATACACACACACACACACACACACACACACACACACACTCATACAAACCGAAGAGATATTACACGTTTACAAAGATATGATTTTGTCAGTCTGGACAGTTTTTTTTAAAAAGCACAAAGTGCCTTACACACACGCGCTTTCTCCCTCTTCATTTTCCCTGAACAAGGAGCATAGCACATTACCAAAGATATCATGCCGAAATCTAGGCAGAAATGTCATGCCATGTGTTTCATCCTTTAGTAAAACTGCATCGTGAGGTCACTGCTTAAATAATTAGGCGATTGTGGAGACAGATGAAAGGTAGATTGGAAGTGACTGCGCGAGCAGGATAATGTTTCTCTAATCAGTTTGGTCTGAGAAAATGCAGATTGTGAAATTTTCCAGCTACTTCCTTAGAAAAACGCATTTCACTTTTGATTATGGCTGATTAGAAGGAGAAGGGGTGGAGACAGAGCTCTGGGCCAGAGGGTTAGAGAGCACGCGTGCGCACACACACAGTACACACTTACACAGTTTGTGTGAGGGACATTCAATTCTACTAGAAAATGTAATGCCTGGATAAATATGAATGGCCATGGAATGTAATGTTCAGTGTACATTTTACAACTGAGTAAATCACAATGATTTATCCAAAATGTAAATGCTGTATTTATAAAAAACTATGGGGTCTAAAAATCTTCTCATATTTTGACGGGATGTTTGTGTTCACATAAAGCTTCTTAAAATTAAGCTTTGTTATTGTGTATTTATTTATTTTTAAGTCATCAAGTAATTGTTCATCGAGGCTGCATTTATTCAAAATATAGGAAAACTGTAATATTGTGAAAAAATATATTCTTATTGATATAATATATTTTAAAATTGCAATCTGTGATGGCAAAGCTAAAATTTTGCTTTAAATTAGCTAAAATCTATTACTCAAGTCTTCAATCTAAATGGTCCTTCAGAAATTATTCTAAGACGCTATTTTGGTGTTCATTTATATTCATTTTTTATTGTTCTCAGTGTTGAAAAATAATTGTGTAAACCATGATGTATTTTTTTGAGAATTATTCAAAGAAAAGAAATTTCAAAAGATGATATTTATTTAAAAGACGTTTACTTATTTATGTGATTATGTGTTTGTTTATTTGTTGGTTGGCAACATCGTGAAAGTCTTTATGGTCACTTTTGATCAAATTCATGCATCTTTGCTGTATAAAAGTAATAATTTCTTACAAATAATAATAATAAATAAATAAAATAGTACTGACCTCAAACCTTTGATGGTAGTTTATACAGTATATTGTGTATATAAAACGACTCACACACACATACATTTGTATATGTAAAATAATTAAAATAACATTTTATATTTTTGTTTATATATTACTTATACATGCTGTCACAAGTGTTTTAAAATGACAAGTTAGGGCTGAGGCCACAGATACTGTCATTTAGTTGATAATAATAATCCCAGATGTCATTTGTCAATGACGCAGAGAATGAGCCTGGATCCGTTTAGCCACGCTAGTATCTTTAAACAGCACAGTTATTTATTCTCAGTTCATTAGAAGAATAAATACTTGTTAAACTGATACATCTTGAGGGGGAAAAATCATTCTGAGCTTTCAAACGCCTTAGTTTCTTGGGCCATTTCAGCTAAAAGCTTGTAAAAATTACAAGAGGAACACAGTGTCCAGTAAAGCTGTTTTTTGGGTTATGCTAGCTAATAGCGTTTGAGCTACAGCATTACTGGCCTTTAAACACGGAGCAGATGTGCAATGTCAAGCATAGCCTGATCAAAGAAAGCAGAGCGGGACAGATACATAGTCAAATGATGATGAATGGCTCTCTGCTGAATTGTAAGGAGTGTACAAATGTATCGAAATGCAAGAGAGAAAGCGAGAGAGAGAGACATGAGATGCACATGCCAGGAACAGCAACAAGAGACAAATCTTAAACTTTGTCGGGATGATTCTGAGCAGGAGCTGATGCGATTAAGTTCCTACAGAGAGGATCTAACTTTTGGACAATATGTAATTGATTTCTCTTGCAGATCAGACATCAGTAGTCTGAGTCCCAGAGCGCATCTGCATAGTACCTCATACTAACTCAACATTTTCACATCCACTCACGTACGCTAATGCAGACCAGGACAGCAGTCTGCCCCAGTCCCAGGCAACCGGATGACATCATCACGGAACATATTTCTTACCTTTATCTTTTAAGCGATGTGTTATCCATGTGTTGGCTGATGCTGGAAAAGATCAAAGGCATAACTGTGTTCCGGCGAAAAGGGAAAATTGAAACATGACTTCTCAGCAACGAAATAATACGTTTACTTGAAGATGAATTGCCTTACATGTCTGGCCCAAACACTTTCAGGGGTACAGTCGAACTTTTCTCAGTTACATGATTAAAGAGACAGGTTAAAACGGAACTTTTGGGTAGTTGTTGCTGTTGAGAAAATGATGCTTTAAATTTTTTAAGAAGCTTGATGACGTCTGATCCTCGCCCCTCTCCGTCTCTCTCACAGGCACGTCTCATTTTCCCATAGATGGGTTGGTCGTGAGTGTCACGGTTGGATTAGAAGCAGACAGTAGGACACATGTTTGTGCGCTTGGTAACGAACTGTGACCACGCCACATCTCGGGCTCTCTCTCTCGATGTTGTCCCTGCCCTCTCACCAGGGCCGATACAGGGCCAGGCAGCAGGGGGGCGCTGTGATAATTTGATGTGAACTGGCTTGATAAATCACCCCTCCATTACTCTGTCTTTAGTATCTGTTTATGCCTCTACAAATTGAAACCCCACTGGCACAGGCCTGCCTGGCTGCGGCTCTCCGGCCTCTTTTCGATTAGTTCAAGGTGGGGGGAGAGTTTGGCCAGGCTGCTCCCTCCTCCTCCTCCCCCTTCTGTTTTGTCTGTTCCTGCTGAGGCAAAGAGGAGTAGACATGTGTAAGCAATAAGACCGAAGGGTCTGTGTCTACCACAGGCTGAGCGGGAGGAATGCAGAACCAAACTATAAAATAATAACGTAAGGATGGAGGCAAGCGGGCCATCTGCCTGCCGCTGACCCGGGATTGGCGGTAAAAGCACGGGCGGCTCACCTGCAAACGAAGCGGCTTGTTCGCTTCAACCTGGCATCACTTCAAAGAACAGAGCTGTAGAAGCCAAAGGGCAGCTTGACCTGGGCGCTAAGCTCCCTCTAAGCCTCTTAATGCTGGAGGGAGGTGAAAAGTGAGCGTGCGAGAGAGAGGGAACGAAGTAAGAATCGCAGTAAGTCACTGCAGAACACCCGTCCCGGGTTCAACCTGAGATACACAAAGTCAGAGGAAGTGACAGAAATGAATGTGGACAGTAAATATGGCTTCACAAAAGTCAGGGGAGATAACGTTCGCTGCTCGTGTACGGTTATCATGCACAAGGGCCCCTTTTATGTACGACTACTAAAATCAACATCCCCTAAGCCTTTTTAAACCAGGTTTTCATAATCACTAAAAATAAACTACAATCAGTATGCAAAGACAGACAGTTTAAGTCCTGAGGCATTTATCTGCCTTTAAACATTTTTCTTTAGAAGCTACTGACTTATCAGCGGCTTGTCAACACGCTGACACCATTCTTTCAAATGAGACACAGGAGCACTGATCACAGCCTACAGCAGCTCTGTCTGCTCAGGAGAAGTCAGATTTGATCAAAAGGCCATTTCGGCACGCCACATCCTTCCACAAATAAGCAGCAACCGTCAGACGATCTCGTTCAACCCAGCTACAAACCTGCAGACTATGACTAAAATAAGAGAAGAGGATGAGAAGCAGCTTTAGGTAAATCCCACAATGAAAAAAGGGGTGGTGTACTGTCATTTGCAAGCCATTTTACTTACAAACTGTGGCGTATTTCCAGAAGAAACAAGATATTAGACGGTGGAAAAAAGTGTAATGCGGGACATGATTTTAACCTCTTTGGAACTGATTTTTGGCAATGAAATTTAATTTGTGTGCGCATGTGTGTGTGTGTGTGTGTCTGTGTATGTGTGTGTAAAGAAAAGTAATTTTAGATTTTATTTTTTTGTTTTATGTTAGGAGATACTTTTTTATCCTTTTGTTGAGACCTCATGTAAATGTTTTTCAATTGACAAGAACAGCAATTATTTATTTTATTTATTTGTTATTTTTTTTCAATTTAAGGCAAAAAGTGAAAATGGCCATAATTATATTGAAAGAAAGAGAGAGAATCAAAAACAGAAGGGAGGGGGAGAGAGAGAGCACACAAATTTTTAAAAGCTAAATGATCTTCTTGAAGGAAACAGTCATATCCCAGAATGCAATGGGACAGGAAATACCCACAGAGAATGGTGGACTCCCCCTGGGCCCACATTAGAGGAATGCATGAAATGAATAGTGACATCATGTTGCTTGGTCAACAAATGCGAGTGATTGATGAGGACAAGCGGTCAGAATGATGGCCAGTTGTTGGCTTTCCCTGGGAGCTGCCATTTCACTCCCATCCCAACTTCCACCCAGTGAAAGGGATATTACTGATCCCGCTCTTTCTCCCTCTTTCCATCCCTCGCTTGCAGACCTCTAGTGGGGATACAATCTTTCTTTCTGCCCTGCTGTCCGCTCTACTTTGTAGGCTCGCCTTGGTCTGTTTCTGATCTAAAGTTTGCCCATATATGGGCTGGAAGAATTTTTTGACCATGAAATATTGATTTGTTGAACAAAAAGCGATGTCGCTAACATCCTGAGGGATTTGATTAATGACCCTTCTACAGTCTAGCATGGCAAGAACATAATGTGACTGCTCCCACATGAAATCCCATGTTGTAATATTTTATTTACCCACTGTAATCGTCAAATACAAATCTGTTATGGAGAACAGACAGTTTCGCAGACAAACTACTAATGAAATTTGAGAAAGAAAAGTCAGCTGGTTGTAAAACCACTGGACGCTGTTTAGAATCACTAAATCTTTCTTAATGAGAAAAGGACAGGCTCCTCCGGATCACATGACAATTTTGGAGGTCATGTGATCTGGGTGCCATGTTTTGATAGGGAGATGAGAGCGTGAGGAGAGGAGACCACAAACTGGGCAACCATCTGCCGCATGCCAGCGAACTGAGGAGGCATCCAGACCTGGAATCAGAGGAGGATGTGGTGAAAAAACATGAACAAAAACATTAGTCTAAAAAAGCAAAACATGAAAGAGGGAAGAAGGGAGAGAAAAGAAAGGCATGGTGTTTATTGCCGCCATCTTCTCTTTATTCTTCGCTCTCAATCACTCCTAGTACGGGGTAAAAGAGATGTGTCAACTCCCATAAGCTCCGGCTGAAGAAGAAAAGGGAAAACAGGGCCTTGGTTTGAAGTTCAAGGGTTGAGTTATTGCTCAGGTTGTGTAAACAATAGCCATATGCTGTCATATTATTGTACATCAGTGGGTAAAGGATGTCCTCAGATGTTATTTCATGGAGAAATAATGGAAAGCTAACAAGACACACACTCTCACACGCTGCGTTCTTGAAACCTGAAGGAGGATGACTAGTGGTAGCGATCCTCAAGTGGAAGACTTTCTGCTCTTGGCTTTGACATGAAAGCGATTTCTTGAAGAGCGTATGCAAATACACAGAGCACTGCAAAGTATGAGAAACACCATGCCTGGCTCAACCTGTTCTTGAACCTGCTAACTTTTGTGTCACATGCATGAACTAGCGTGTTTTTGAAATATGGCATGGAATGGAGGTACCGTGACCATGACACGCACACAAACACTGAGGGTATTTTGAGGTCATGGATTGTTGGTCTACTGTAAAAGGATGAGAGTCATTAACCCTGAATCGAGGGAGAGATGAAGAATAAGAATGAAACAGCAAATGAGGGCCAGATTAGCCTTTTCTCGGGGGGCCACGCACACAGTCTCGGGCAAGGATAAAAGGACTTATTAATAGTTTCTGCTTTTACATGCCCTGAGTGGATGTTTATGTTGGAATTTGCTGGTTATGTGTGAACAGCTAACAACTGTAAACAGTGCCATTCAACTCTCATTTCCCTTACCTCACTGATATTGTTTCAACTCCGCGCCGAGGCGACCACAGTTTGAAAACATCATTTGGGTATTTATCTTTAAAGTGGTTTCACAGTGAGGGTTCCCTAGGGGAGGTAATCAAGACAACGCACAGGGTCCTTCCTTCTTTGACTTTTTGTGCCACAAATTTACTTTCTGTAAACACACACACATATACCGGTAGAAAGAGTGTGTGCAGAGGGTGGTCAAAATAATTATAAAAAACAATTACAAAATGAACAATTTAGAGATGCACAACCATACTAAAATTGTTCCCATGATTTATTGCATCAGGTGATGTTCAGTATTTTAAATTATTTTGTGACTCACTTAAACACTCACTTAAAGTTAATATTTAAAAATACCAATAATGAATTAACACCGCTAATTGGAATCAATAGCAAATTTTGTAATGAATATAAATTTATTAAATAGTTTTAATAATTGCGTCTATCAGTCGTCATAATGTAAACAAAAGATTTATCAGCTTATCATTATAGGTGCATCCCCAGATAAATTAATCATACAGAACAAAAGTAAAAAAAAAAATGCACTAAATATTATTTGGAAATGATGATTGGTCATTTAAATTGGTCTATTTTATGCTCTTTGTTTTACTTTTTTTTTTGCTCAAATGTACTTCATACAGCTTTGTGAAAGTCAAAAAGTCAGAGCTGTTTCCCTGTTCACTTGAGCTGTTTTTTAACAGCAGGGAATAATACTGTACACGTTTGTGTGTGTGAGTATGTGCAGGGTTTTTTACATACACACACACACACACACAGTCGCACTTGTCCAGCCCTTGCTGCTTTTTATTAGACAGATATAAAATTAACAGCAGTCAGGAGCTGAGATGGTGAGTCAGTGTGTGCCTCAAACACACATTTCCAATCGCAGGTCAGCTGTATGCTCCAATAAAACTTTACAGGGCAGCTTAAAGAAGCGCTGCCGCTTTACAAGAAACAAACTTTCCTAATTAATCATCAAATTAATAACCTCAGGTCATTTACCACCACACCAGCCGGGTGCAAGTTCCTATTAAAACTAAAACCTGCAACGGCGGCCTAATGGCCATTGACATAAATCAATGAAAAGCTGCAGTGAAATTTTCCCTCGCTGAGCTGACTAATAGGAGAACTGTAAAAAGCACAATGCACGCCCAAGGAGAAGTGACCTAGCTGCGGCGTTAAACTTTTATACAGCCCTACTGTGCTACATTTAAAACCACATCAAATGGTGAAAATGTGCAAAAAGGAAAAAAAACGAGGCAGGTGAGATGACAGCCAAAACAGCTCCAAGGCCTGTGAGCGTGTAGCCCAGGTGGGGGCACTTTCAAATGTACGGATGTGTGTGTTTTAGGGCCCAATTATGTGTTGGACACGAGGAACAGTGTGTTAACAGTTCGGTTGACAAGCTTCTGTCTGACCCGGGTGGAACACAGGTGGCAGAAAACTGCAATGTAAAACCTCTTGCCAGGGTTGCTCTCTAAGAGATTAATGACACAAAGGATTTGTCCCATCAGTCTTCAAAAGGCGAGTAAAGGTATGTGTGGAATTCTTGATCCCGGCCTATTTATAGTGGAAGTGATAGAAGAAGAGTTGGGGACATTTGTGAAGCCGTCATCATAGCTGGAATTCTTCCTCTGAGCTGATGAAAGAGCAGGAAAGAGAGGACACTGGGCCGCACGGGGGGTGACGGGGCTCGCTCACTCGCTGCCAGGATGGGCAGCTGGCTCTCGTCTACAAAGGGAACCGTGGTGGCCATTTTTAGAAGTCTCTTTGAAATGGCAAAACAAGCCCAAACAGTAAAGAATGAAGAAAAGGCCGAACGAGAAAAAAAGAGGAGTGCCTTGAAGAGCCAGAATAAGCCTTTTGCGCAGAGAGAAAGAAAGAAGGTAAACAGAGAGAGCCTGTTTCAGGGGCTAATGGGCTTTCATTTCGGGCCGTGTGTTACCAACAGTACGGATTAGAGCTCGGTTTCAGAGATTACCTAAAGGAGGTTTGCTCACTCTAAAGACCCTCAGAGGATATGCTGTGTTTAATGTACGATACGGCAAAGGGATATACGTAGAGTTGTGTGTGTATTAAATGACGCTCAGTGATTCCCTCAGTGTGTTACAGGTACTCTTATACGTGTGTCTGTGTTTGTGTGTACTGAGGTGTTGACCTTCCGTTAATTAAAACCGGCTCGCTGAACTCCAGGGACAGAGCAGCTAAACAGCACAAGTCACAGTGCTAATACCGGCCAATTAAACAGGGAGGCATGTGAGCATATGAAACATAGGGAGAAGCAATTAACACGCTACCAAAACACTATGGAAACCCTCATGGAAATCAGAGGGAGATGATCAATCTACTTCAATTCTGGCGTGGTGTATTTCGACAAATAAAAATGGACAGATTTTGTTTTTTCACTAGTGTGATGAAACTGTGAAAGGCTCTTAAAAGTTGTTTTTTTGTTGTGAATTTTCTTTATGCAGACATTTACACATTTTAATCAAGATGTAGTCTTCACTGTAAAAGGTGGTTATGATTATGTTTTTGAAAGAGGTTATGCTCAACAAGGCAGTATTTATTTGATTAAAAATGCAGTAAAAACAGTAATATGGTAACTGTGATTCAAACCATCGCTCTAGTCTTTTTCAGTGTCACATGATCTTTGAAAAAATTGTAACATGCTGATTTGGTACTTAAAATGTATTTTTATTATCAACATAGAAAACAGTTGTGCTGGGTTTTTGTTGATACATTTTATTTCAGGATGCTTTGATAAATATAAAGTTCAACAGCATTTATTTGCAATAGAAATCAGTAGCTCTTTATTTTAGAGTACTGTTCCCCTCATACCTACTATACATATTATAGTAATTACAGTAACTAGGTAATAACTAGGTACTAACCCTGAACCTATACCCTTAAACCTAACTCTACCCCAAGTAGCTACCTTAACAGAACTTTCTTAAATAGGTACACTGCAAGTGCACTGTAAGCACATGTAAAATAAAGTTTAATCTTTAGAAATTTGAAACTTTAAAATGTTAATTTCTTTTGTTTTAACCCAGCTGAAATCAAACTTTTAAAGTGCATGTCAATGTTCTGTCTGATGGTTCGTGGACTGATGCTGGGTTCTGCAAGTGCACCAGCGAGGTTTCTGAGGTCTAGTTTAACTAGCTGGCCCAGTATAACACACATGATATAGCCATTGCTTATAATTGTATATGCATGCAAAAACACTATATTCTTTGTTCTCTTTTTCTTCTTTATGAACCAGCTGTGTTGAAAGATGAAAACACAAGTTGGTCATACACAGAGAGACACCTGTGCCAATTCAACAGTATTAACAGCCTATGAAATCTCATTTTCCAGTCTGAAGTAACTGTGCGTGTGTTGTTTACGTGCATTTGCCCTCATCCAGAGCATGTCCACTTGTATTAACACAGTTCTCCATCTACAGCTTGTCTTCTTCAGAGCACAGTTCTGCAGGACAGCTCTCACTCATATAGGAAATAAAAAAAAGGAAAATAAAACCACAGAGAGAAAGCAACAAAAAGTGAAAAAAAAAACGTAAACAATGTAATAAATATAAAAATACAGAAATGAATGAATAAACATTTGGTATATAAAACACAAACATTTTATGTGCATTTAAAAAAAAAAATTCTCCCTTCTGTTAATTCCCTGCCACCCTGTAATTTGATGATTTGCACGCATGTCAAGAGCTAGACCATCGAGAATACCGAGAACAAAGAAACAGACAGAAACAGAGAAAGACATTATAGCAAAAACAGAGGAAAGGATGCGCGGAGAGAAATCTTATTTGAATGTGAATACAGGCATTACCCACTTATTGTTTCTGTGTGCACATTTGTGTACAATAATTTTAAGACGCTCATGTCTTTCCCTCACCCGTATCTTCTCCTTTTCCGCTTCTTGTCAAGACAGTCTTGTGTGTGAGAGTGTTTGGTCTGCACTGACAGCAGCGTGTGTGCCATCCATCTTGCGGGCCACAGTCAGGGCAGTTGAACAGCTCTATCTGCTGTGGGGGGAGTTTGGGATAAGGGTGATTAGCTGCGGCTCACACATTCATCCAGCCCATTATCAACACCTCACTACTGCAATCTGTCTCTCTCTCAGCCCTGCAGCCCACGAATGCTTCCACCACTTCAGAAAGACAGAAAAAGACAGAAAGAGGTAATTAATGTATTAGCTCGAACCCACTGAGAGGTAGGCTCAATCTCAAATTTACAGAGGAAGAAGAACGGGGTCTGTCTCACACACAATTCCTTATAAATCTCTATGGGAAGGATACATGCTTCTGCTGCTGCTTGCTAGTAAGACAAAATATTGGCAGAAGACAATTTGGGCCTGCAATTAGATTAACTGTAGAAATCTGATGAAAAAAAAGACTGTTTAACCACTGCAACAATGTCATATGCATGTGTTGAGACGAAGCCATGTGTATGCATTTGTCTTATGTTTGTGTGTGTGTCAGCATTTACAGAGTACGCTTGTCACTTTTCGAATATCTAGTGCATGCATATGTAGGCTTTTAGCCTCAGGGCATGCAAACACATTGAATACAAAAATAAACAAACCACACAACTGCCGTTTTGCCCCTTTTTCACTTTGAAAAAACATGTAAATGACAGCAATGCATGTCATCTAGCACCACTTTGAATACAGCATATTGATAGATTAAAGATTTTACACATTCATTTTTTCTCATAGAGTCCAAATGTCATTGTTTGAAGATCTTGCTGCTTAAAAAAATATTAGCTAAAATTAATTTAACTTTTTCAGTAAACTGCACACAACAAAAATGTATTTAAAAGTCTTTTAATCTTTAATATATGCCACTGTGATAACATCATCCGGTAAGTACAGCTAATCACAAACTTTTGTATACATTCATATTCTTAAATATTTTAAATGAAACCCCAAATGGCTCACTACAGGATATCAGCCGCTATTTCTGTATTTATGGGAGTCTGAAGGTGTCATTAAAGTCTATAAAAGCTCCTCTTAAACCATAGAAAGGCATGTAACCATGCATGGACTTGAAAATGGCATTCAGTTCTGTTTAATGTTTTGTTCGATTTACCATAGTGCTGTACAATTTAGCCTGAGAGAGGGCAGATTTGAGTGTAATCTAGTCTTGCTTGATATTTTTGTTGTTGTTGTTGTTTTTATTGTTTTTATTTTTGCAAAACTGGGAGTGCTAGTGTTTATTCTGGACATAATAATTTTTTTAAATTATGTTTAAATTATGAGATTCTGAATTAAATCAGACCTACGATTAATCGTATTTTTATTTTCCAATAAACATTACACAACATAAAATATTTTAATTGTTTATAAATTGTAATGTCATATTTAATGTGGTGTAGTTACAGTTCATTTTAGGATGTATTCTGTACATTTTAAGAAAGCTAATGTTCAGTTTATTGGCCATTGGGATTGATTACACTTAAAACACTAGATCACTAAATTCCTAGACAGAGACAGAGGTCAAACACCTTGTGGATGAGCAGAGACCTCTTTCCAACTTCCTCAACCCTACTTCTAAGTGATACGGTAAAGAATCATCCTCTGATTCAGTGAAGGTGTGAGAGAGAAAGAATAAAAGGTAAAAAAAAAGTGGGATCTGTTATGGTGATCTGATCAATACAGAATCAGTTTCCATCTCTCCCTGACCTCTTATATTCCAACTGGGATTCTTCTTCCGTTCTTTCTATCCCTCCATTCAGCTCATCCCTTCAGGGCCATGACTGTCCTCCCACAGGAAGGGAAGTTCTGATCCTCCCTTTCTTTTTTTTTTCTTTTTCAGTCGCCCCATTTCCATCCATCACATATCCCTTGTTTACAACAGTAAGAGCTAATACACATGGGAAACACATAGTTACAGAAGCTCCACATCACTATTTTCCATGTGAAAAATTACCTTCAGTCATCAAATCTATATTTAACATCCAGCGTGGCTATTGTTTGGCGAGGTGAATGAGACTATCATCATTTAGCTGAATGGCGTAACTGTGTCGCAGTGACAATGAGAGGAAGTCATTCGTCAGGAGGCTGGCGGACGATGGAATACAGTAATACACATTAATACACTGATTTAGCAAGCATCTGGAAACAGTAGTCACCTTTAGAAAAAAAAATAGCTAAATAAATTCACTGTTCATTTTCATTTCTCTGAGCAATTTCACTAACATTGTAAAAATATACAGGAGAAAAAAACCTGACAGATGTGAAGACTCTAGTTTATCTTCTAATTATGTCCTCGTTGACCACTTCTTTTTCGTGATACACGTTTCTGTCTCCTCCTGCCCTAAAACCTAAAATAAGCTCGGAAAATGCAAAGCACTTTAATCACACTGTACAAGGCTGCTGGGTTAGCTTGATAAATGAAGCCATTGTCCCGTGATTATCGCAGTTATTCACAGCGCACGCACAACAGGGGAATCTTGCATTTGTTGCATTACATGGAAGGAGTCGCTGCTGCGCTCCTCACATGTTTCTCTGTCACAGCAGATTATAGCTCTGTGGTAGACATTTATAAATATGAGGTAATCTGGCGTTCTGCGTTAGCTGCTATTATACCGTCATTATTTCAGTGGTGGCTGGAGTTCACACATGATTCATTGAAAGAATAGTGTAAAGAATTGCTCTCATTCTGTAAAGACATCCTTAAAGTATGAATTAATCACCCTCACACTGAGTGTGAAATTGGCCTACTGCACTGCACCAGTATTGACACTGAATGAGTTAGTACTGCTTTGGACGTTATTGCTATTTAAGTGCACAGATTTCTTTTTTAAAACAATATAATTAAATGGATAATTCATCAATGTACAAATCTGTATCTTTGAATGAGCCAATATTTTTTAGATTCCAGCATTCTTCAAAATATCTTCGTTTCAGTTTGTACAGAAAGAAAGTCATACAGGTTTGGAAGTAACTACTCCTAATGGTCACCTCTTTCTTGCAGGATGGTATCATTTAGGATCCATTCTCTGACCTCGGAGCATGTCAAAGCAGCGTTGTGTGAGTGATGAATGGCTCTGATGCTCGTGTGGTGATGTGAGACGCTGTGGTCCGGCTGTGTGGCATTAAGAGGTTTATTTTGTTAGCACCGGCATAGAGACATCTGACTCTGAGTGTACACACAGACAGCATCTATGTGTGTTACACTTCTCAGAAATAACAAATTATGAGTGTACATGCAATTGCTAATAATATTAATCAAGCCAATGACATTTTGATAAAACAGATTAAACATACTTCACCTAACATCTAGTGGATGAGATGCATATCAGGGTGATGTTGTTGTTGTTATTATTATTATTATTATTATTATTATTATTATTATTAAAGACTAATTAGTCCATGCTGGATATATTAGATTGGTTAGTTAATTGATTGGTTAGTTAATTGTTCAAGATCATTTCCATCTAATTACATTACTGACATTTACACTATTTAATGTAATTTAGCAAATCTCATTACAATACTTTTTAGTACTGTATACTAGTGTAAAAAATGCTGTAATTATGCAACCAGTAACTGTAGATTTATATTCATCAAATGTAGTAGCAAAAGTTTGTTTGAGTCTTTTATCTTTGCAGAATAAAACGATTAAAAACAGCATCATATAAAGCAGAAATTCTCATCAATTTTTGGGTTTTTTTTTTATATAGATTCCCAGAAATGCTTTGCATGAGGCTGTTAATTAATTTAATATTTGTTTATGTTTGAGTAAACTGTTGCCAATAAATAATTATTTAAATCTACAGTAAGTTACAGGCAAACAGCTGCAAGTAATACTGAAATTTCATTAAAAAAGTTAAGTGATAATAAATAAAGCAAAAATCAATAAAGCATTGGAAGATAGAGTGAGTTTTCATTTCATGACAATTTTAGTATTGTGCATCCCCAAGACGAGGAACAAAGAACAAATACAGTTTTTGCAAATGACAAAGACCGTTCTGACAGTATTTAAAAAGAGTTTACTCTCATAAAGACACAGCACATTATGCATATCAGGTCCTCCTTTACCAAACTAATGAAGCCTGGTAGTTTAGACTCTCTCTGCTCCTCCTGGGACCCTGAACTGAATATCCTGAACCCATTAAAAGTTCTCTATGGTGTGATCTGAGGGGATTTTCTAAAGCAGGTCTTTGAGAGGGACATTAAACAGTCTTTAACAGAGCTTTCATCTCTAAAGCGCTATCAGTAGGCGCAGAGCAGGCTGGCACTGCCTGGCATGCTATGCTGGGCTACTGCCTTTATCAGTTCACTTTAATTAGGATACAAGCTTCTGTTTCTGTATCTGCTTAACCAGCCATGTGCCACACATATAGAGAGCATACACACACTCACAAACACACACACATAAACACATGGATACAGTCATTCAAGCAGTGAATTTAATTTATGCAAAAGAAAAAATAAAATCACACAAAAAAAGACCTTTTTATCGCATGTGTTCAGGAAAACAATAATGTCACTTCTGGGGAAATTACAAAATAGAAGTTGAAGTCACAGTGGCTCTTTAATAAAATGTAATATAATGTAAATGCAATGATTACATACAGTTTGATAAGCGTATCCAATTGTGTACTCTCATAGTCTCTCTCTCTCTCTCTCTCTCTCTCTCTCTCTCTCTCTCTCTCTCTTTCTTTGTTTGCAATATCCCAAACTTTACATGATTACGTGGATGAAAACTTTACTGTGTATGTGTTTTTTGTGTGTTTTTACTGTTTATGTATTTAAAATGACAGCATTTACATTACATTACTTTTTTTTCCTTTCTCATTATTCTTTCTAATCATTCTTATTTTTGGTTTATACAAGCTACCATTTACAACATAAATACTCTTCATCTCCGTAAGAAGCAGTGGGAGATGCGGAGCTCTAAAAGGGAGAGCTGAGAGGAACTGACCGACCTACAATCCCTGCTACACCCCTCAGGTAGGTGGGGATACTCCCTTTTTGTTACAGTGGATACAAATACCCTTCTTTCGAAATGGAAACACACATGGTTGAAAATAGAAAGGAAAAGGTGTCTTTATAGAGCTTATCCCTTCAAAAACAACACAGATAAAGATAGATTGACTGTGTGGAACAGCCTGTTTCCCAGCACAGGGTCAGAAAGAGCTTGAACTTCAAATAGGAATAAAATGTCAAACAAAAGAATCACACATAACTTTACGTAAACCAGTGACATGTTCCAATGCCCTCTGTGCAACTTTCTCGGCATCGACGTGAAAGATCACAGGAAACATGTCGAGTGTGACGTGACAATGTGTGAGAAAGAACACACAAACACACACCTACAGCCTGACGCACACAAACACGGATCACTATAAATGCAACAATGATGTCAAACTGAACCGCAAATACAAAGTGAGGTGTTTGTGCCTTCCTCTCCACCCGGCCATTACGCCGAATTGTTTTCCTGGCTAAAGTTCCCTCACGGTAAATTTCACAAGCTGACATTGATAGCACACAGTCTCGTTCCGTCTTTCCCCCTGTTCCTCACAGTATATACACACTATGTGGACTCACGGGATCATCTACATTATCCAGGGCTTTAGTACACCAAACTCATTTGCACTTCTTATGTGCAGAAGGGTATAAGGCCTTCAGAGACCAGGAAAGAGTTATTCTCACCAGCCTTCAAGGTTATATACGTCATTATGAGTGGTAGTAAAAAAAAGAACAAGTTTTCATGTTCAACAGTAGGACACTGACATACCATGAAAGAAACCAGAAGAGGCCAAATGTCAGGACAAGGTTGGGCTCAAACATATGAATGTATGACAGTTCATATGGTTTATCAATTACACTGAAGCGGAGTGACACCAGGAAATGTTTTAAGAAGTCCAAGCTCTGTCTGGGACTAAAGTTACCCGTAATTATTACGGGAGGAAGGGTTGAGAGAAGTAACTGATGAAGTAACTGACTCTTGACTTGAACCTTAATGTAACTCACACTCAATATTTCAGCCAAAGTGGAGTTTCAGACTAGTTACAGCTGAAATAAAAACAGCCTTTCTTTTTAACCTCGTGTCTGGTTATAAAACTGAGCCCAGCCGTAAATCAAACTCGTGTCCTCGGCAAAATGTCTTGAGTTGCAAACTGTAAATAGTACTTTGGAGACTTATATTTTTTGACAAGAGTACACAAAATAAATATCTAAATCATTTTACATTTTGGCACTTCTAATTCCCTAAAAAGGCAGAGGTCTATCAGGCAGAATTGTGGTTCGCTGTAAATCTATCTGCCCTGACTGTGGCCAGCCGAGGGTCACTGAGGAGTCAGAGTTTTGAGGAGGTATAAAGCAGTTACTTTATGGCTATCCCAATTGTTGTGCATTAGAGTTATGTGCATTGTATTAGCTCTAATGAAGGGCGTAAATTCTCAGTTTTACGAGCAGACCTTTACGAGGAAAGGGAAATTGTAAAACACACGCTTTTTGCGTTACCAGTGTTTGTCACCCTGCCTCTGGAGTTCACGCTGCACACACGCTGTTTTCATTAACCTGTGGATGGCTATGAAATGTGTGTGTGTGTGTGTGAGTGTGTAAGGACTGAGTCTGGGTAAGAGTCTAGTTCCTCATCTGGAAATCAGCATCTAGTTGGTTGATAAGAGCCAGCACATATGAATTATAATTCAGCACGTAGACTTTAAGGCAGACTGTGGTCCTGAATTCAGGGAGGCTGATATGTAAATCAGTATCAATCAAACCATTAAAAGACTGTAGTAAATTTGATGTATATTCATTTTCTAATAAAAGTACCTCAGCTGGTTTAGAGATGATATCCTCTCATAAAACTTTTGTAACTAATAACACTGCAGATGAACATCTTTCTCTCCTTAATTGTGGTATTTTGACCAAATATTAAAGTTATGTTTTAATTACATTTATATATATTTCATTATTTTTTTTATTTAATTTATTTTTGTTTGTCATGGAAGCTGCAATTACTGCTTTAAAATAATCTTTCTCTCTCTTCCTCCACCACAGCGTGGCGTGTCACAGTATCACCTCTCCAAAAGGTCAAACATCCTGAAACGGTACGCCTCTCTCTGGTTGATCTCACTCCCAAATGTGTAATTTCAGTTATATAATTTAGCACGCCTTGTCGCATGCTGTATAATTATGCATAGGATCAACATAATTTTTTGCAGGCGTGCAAACCCTTAGCCCTCTCTCTGTGGCTAGTTAAGAAAATGTAATGAAAGTGGTGATCCTGAAGGAACCCCCCCCCCCTTTCCCACCCGGCCCAAAATACAGATCCTCTCCTTTTACAGACTGACAAATCAAGCAATTATGTGGGAGTTGATGATGTCATCATTTCTCCGGCCCTGTCTTCATTTATAAAGGTCTCGGCACATTTCACATTCACCCGTTGCCCCTAAATGAAAGAAAAAGATGGGGTGAGAGGGAGAAAAAGAGAGGGAGAGCGACAGAGAATAAAGATTGAAATATCTCCTCGGGACATTCTGCTTACTATTTCAGAAGCTCTCTTATCTCTCTCCACTCAGCTCTGTTAATATAATGGTGAACAATATTTCATGAAGGGCAGCTGAATACTGCCACGCTGACACACAGCAGCTCTCTTTCTCCTCCCCGTGCCCTCATCTGTCTTTTCTGCCCCTCTTCTTTTTTCCCCTTTCTGTAGGAATCGAGGGACAAGGTTGGAAGGAAGGCTGATAAGCTCTCTTAGCGCCTCCGCGCCCCTCACCCCTCGCGTCACCAGTTTCCCCTCGTTTGCAAATATTTTCATATCAATAATCGGGCAATTTCCGTACATGCTAATCCATCAAAGCGAGGCCACGGGTAATCCAGCGCGGCTTCAGGTGAAGCGCTCTCTCAGGCAGACATCTGTTCCTGGGAGCGTCGCACAAAGGCCTTCTCTGTCAACCTTGATTGATCAGGGGAGGGTCTGGTAGCACGGAGGAGGCGCAGCGTGTATCAGAGATGCTCGACACCGGCACCTGAAGAGGTATTCTCTCTGGCTGAGAGCAGAAAGGGCTCCAATCAGTGCTAAACAGCTTTCAAAGCACCGCACTTTGTCTGTGCGTATCAGGAAATGCTCGCTCCTCTCCTATAAGCGAGAGAACAAAAGACACGGGAATGAAAGCAAAGAATATTCGGATCAGTATAATATCTATAAATGCTGACAGGGTGGATTTTGGATGCGGGATTTTAGATTACGGAGGTTTTAGAGCAGCAGAATTTGCAGAACAATGAGATTGTGTGTTTAATTTTAATTTCCCTATAATCTACTCAGCATGTAAAGGATATGCTTTCTCTCTCTCCCTCACTCTCACTGTAAGATCACAAACCTAGATGGAGAAAGAGAGGGAGGGGAAAGAGAAAACAAAATGAGCAAAGCAAAGCGGAACGGGAAATTGTGAAGTCTCATTAGTACCACATTTATCATCTTCTTTGTATGGTTTTAAACACTGACTAGGTCAGATCTTTTCAGGCACCTCAAGGGAAATCAGCATTTGTCAGCGCTGAAACCAGCTCTGTTCTACACACACTCTTAATTCATTCTGCTAAAGAGGCTCACCGGCCGCCCGTGGCACCGCTGATGATTTTACACACATCCTGGTGAAACCTTGGCTGACTGTCGCTCTCAATTGGCTGTCTGAACACACGCTTGTCCTTTTTAATCTCGAGTCGGGACTGTACCTGGGGTTCCGCACTGTCTAATGCAAATGATCTGTGTTGAGACAGCCATGCATGTGAGACATTGCAAATTATACTTCCTACGGCCGGTAATTACAGCCGAGAGCCTTACTGACTCCCTGGTAGCGAGAACACGATGTGAACAAGACAGATATTATATATTATAAATGCTATTAATGTATCCTCATGCAAGGTCAACATAGGACAAGATGTTGGAGGATGAGAATATGTGCGTGCTGCAGCAGGTGAATTCTAATGGCTTCTGCTTTGTGGTCACCTTCGCAAAGTTTTGTTAATCGAGCGTACGGAGCCGGTCGTAATTATTATCTTCAGCCGGAGGAGGAACGGCACCCCTTCCTTTTGTTTATCCCTTGATTTGTCTTTGTTTACATACGGATTCATCATTACATCTCGTTTGCGTATTTCAGTCAAATGGCACTGATCATCCCCGATACCAGTCAAACACGTCTGCACCTAGAAACTCTTCACGAGCCTCCGCGCGACACAGGGAGGGAAACAGGCTCTACAAAGAAGGAGATGACAAAAAGAAGAAAGAGGGAGCGATAAAGAGAGTGCACGACTCCGAGTGGTGATGTTGAGAGGGAGAAACGCCTTAGAAAATCTCCATTTCATGTGAGTTCAGACAGAATAGTCTGCCATATGTAAATAGTAGTTCAATAATGAATGCCCTATCGCTGCTTTTATTTGCTTTAAGCTCCGCACACACACACTTGCAGTGTGCGAGACACAAATTAGAAGGCATTTAAAAGGAAATATTCAAAGGCTGGCAAAGCCAGAGGAATATCAGTTATTATTTTTGATGTTGCAATTTCTGTCACTTTGATGCAATCAGTGAGTAGCCTGGGCGTGTAGGGCTCTCAGGGGAAGAGGACTGTCAGAGTGAAGAAGCTGGTGGGAGGGTAATTATCACAGATCAAACCCCGCTAGTTAGCAGGCAGAAACAGGAGGCAAATGCCAAAAACCAGCCAATGTTTCACAAACGCTTGTTCAAGGATATCCTAATTGCTATAAGTGGTTCCTTCAGGACTGACACATCAAACGCAGCCAGCTGCGTGATGTCATCACTGTGTTGCTGCCGTGATGCTCCTCAGCAGGCAAATTAAGGGAAGAGGGCAAAGCGAATGCACACAAGGACAGTTTCCTGCCATGTGCGTTGTGTTAGTACACACCCCCTCTCTCACACACACACACAAACACAAATGTCACTGACACATACCGGTTTTAGCATCAGGCCAGGCGTCAGGCCTAAACGACCCTGTTCTAATGCTGTATGTGACAGGAAATTGAATTGTTATATAAACACTTTATTTACTGCAAAATCTTTTGAAACTAAACAGTTTCGTACAGACCTCACACAACACGGAATGTATGAATCACAGTCGAAAACATCACAAAACACGGTATGTTTCTTTTCGACAACAGTAAATATTTTTAGTAAAACTTGTATTCTGTCTTTATTGTGTGTCCATTGAAGGAGAAATTGTATGAGAGACATGCTGAAGTAATATTTGAGGGTTTTAAAATGAAACTAAAATGAGTCTAGAGCATATTACAATGATTACTAGGCTTGTTGTGGTGCTGTCTTTTTGTCTTTTCAAAGACATACCGCTCAAAAGTTTGAAGTCGGCTTTTGAGGCTGCATTATTGTAGGAAATTATTAAAAAACAGTTAATAAAAAAGTCAAAAAACCTAATTGAGTGTATATTAAAATGCATTTTATTCATGTGATGGCACAATGTTCAGCATACACTACACCTTAGAAATCATTCTAAAACGTTGATTCAGTGATCTAGTAACATTTCTTATTATGTTTTAAACAGTTCAGCTTTACTGTTTACTTTACTGTTACTTAAATAAAAACATTTAATTCATTCTTGCTGAATAAAAGTGTAAGTGTAAGGCAAAGAACTCCAAATAAATCACCATTAAAAAAAAAACATTAAAAACAGAACAAAACATTATAAGTTCACCGGTCATAGATCCCCCTTAAAAGTAAGACCTCAGTGATTGCCTAGAAAATGAATTTTACTCTTCCAGTAGTGAAGCAAGAGAGACGGTAAGAAAGTGATGGAGAGACAGAGACAGAGGGGATTACTGCACACAGACCACTGTGTCATCCTCTCATTTTTTCCCTCGCTCGGATAAAAGCAATTTTCATCAGAGACGAACTCCAGCACGGCTTCATAAAATGTGAATTTGTCCTGTGTGTATGGCTGTATATCAGTATAAGTGAAGTAATAATCTGGTTCCTATCAGCTTTAAGTAATCACCCTTGTGGCGGCGTCTAACGACCGGAATCAGAGACTTTAATACCTCCCATAAGAGCAGATCTCTTTAAAAAAGTCAAATAAAACCCAGTGTGTCAGTCTCCCTTAAAACCCGAAGATAAACTCAATTATTTTTCCCCTGCCTCAGCAAGAGGACACAACACAGAGCCTCTGAAATGACTCGCTCGCTCGCAGGGACTGTAAAAAGGCCAATTTCTAGAAACACGCTGTAAATGTGACGGAAGGCGAGAAAAGAGACTCTAGCCGTCCGCATTGTCATAACCGAGCTCGGCGTAATGAGAGCGACAGAGACACGAGTCACTTCTCATGATAGCGAGGTTTAAATCAGGCCAGGCATCAGGGCCGAGCAGAAAGCAGTAGAGACGGAGAGCTATAACAGCTGACAAACGAAGCCACTGACAGGGGTAATGGATGGCAGGCTGTGGCCTATCTATCCGTCGAGGTGCGGAACTTCACGGGGACTCTCTGATGCACGAGAGAGCTCGTAAAGTAGCGCGGGGCACCTGACCTCTACAGCAGACAGCGGACTGGCAGGGCCTTTACGACCCACGCTGGATTTAATGGCCAATAATGACTGGAATAACCGCTTAAACCTTAACGGACCCCGCACGGCTTTGAGCGGAGAGGGAGATGATATATTTGGCCTGTGGAATGACAGGGGCAATGTATCAAAGGGAAGGAAGGAACACCCTGGAATATATTTGTGCATGTGTGGGTATGTGCGTATAGAGAAGAGCAGAGAAACAAGGGATGAAGCTTGTACGATAGCAACGTTTTCATACACAACAACAGTGTCACTCTCGTTCTGTGATAAAGTGGGCACAAAATGTGCCTGTTCAGAGCTACATAAATCCACCGAATATGCAATATAAGGCCTTGACACTTTGATACGCAGATTTATTTATTTTTCCCACCCAGACTTTATTCAAATTTATAGCACCAGCATCCTTTGGCCTGAGATCATAACACCAATTCATTAACTATTGGCACCAAAGTGTTTTCCGATTTTCAATAAACTCGCTCGCGCTTTCTCTCTCTATTTGAGAGCCTGGCGCGTTTTCAAGCAACATATGCTGCCATAATCTCTTAAAAAGCACCATCCAAGTCCAAATTTAATTATGTAATAGCAGGAACGCAGTCAGAGTGCAGACACAGCAGCTTAGCCAGGAAACAGCGTTCCGTCGTACCGCCACCGTTCTTTAGGCATCCACACTAAAATGTCAACCACAATAATGATGTTATAAACACAGCAATACAGAACAAAAATAAAATTTTGGATGAGCCAAAATATAACAGAGATGTCATTTCAGAAGAAAAAAGTGTTGTTAAAGAAAAGAAAAGAAAAAAGTGTAGCAAAATTCTTCTTAAAGGGACCGCATCATCCAAAAATGAAAAATCTGTGATCGTTTATTAACCCTCGTGTCATGCCAAAATGGAATGAAAAAACGAAGACATTCAGAATTTTTCTTCCTTGTATTAAATAAATAAATAATACCTTCTGTTGTGTTCCAACTCATACAGGTTTGGAACGACAAGAGGGTAAGCAAGTGATGACAGATTTCCTTTTAATATTTCATTGCAAAGTCTAGCTCTTCTTCTCTTTTAGAGTCTAATATCATTAGAGTGACATATTTCCAGCATTTATGCCACTAAGCCCAAACTAAATCCCTAGCATGCAGTAGTGGTTTCCCACATTCTCTATTCTCTGGTTTTGAGGATTGCTTATGTTTATGTGACGGTTTAAGCCAGGACTGCTGGGTGGTGGTCTAACCCCGGCCACACTGGCTCCGTGTTCAATGAATCACACATTGTGATTATGTTTTCGCATGCGTTTTATTGCTTTCACGTTTCAGCGTAGAGGCTCTTGTGCGATTTGTCCCTATTTTAGGCCAGAGGAGAGGAAAACACACCCGGATACACGAGGCTGGAAATGGGGGTACATCCAAATATATCAGTGATAGGGGGTCACCTTTTGATTTGAGTCCATAAAGAGCGTGAAGTAGATAAATCCTGTGAGCAAACTGTATTCTTTAAGCAGTTTCGAGGGTCCTGTTCGCATGCTGCCGTTACACCGGGGAGTCTGTGCTTGGCATGCCTGTGATAACGTTCCCTCTGCACAATAGTGTAATCTCCGTGGCTCAGGTAGTGTGTGATCTGCACTCTGCAGTCGGTTTGTCCCGGCATTAAAAACACTCCCCATTCTTTGTGCTTTTACAATGAATTAAGAGGATTCCGTCAGGGAATGCTTATCGGAAAAATTTTGCTTCATTTCCGAGATAAACAAATCAGACTAAATAAGTTTTGCGAGAGTTTCACTAACTCGTTCGCTTCCTAATCTGTAGGACTGCTTAAGATTACACCTCCAGATCATTTTCCAACAAGAGAAAAGAGGGCAAAAGTTAAGCTTGTGTGAAAAGAGCATATTGTTGGAATTGGCATAGACTTCTGCATGAGATGGCTTACTTTAGCTATTGTATTTATAGTAACAAATCAAGATACTTGTGTCGAATCATTTTTTTTACATTTTATTTTTGAGAAAAAAAAAAAATGTTGTATTGTTTGTAGATTAGAAAATCAGGTCACGGGTAAGAAAAAAAAAATAATTTAATTTTTTTAATCTCACACATGTTTGTTTTTGCCTGAAACTCCGAGACGCTCCCAGGCAAAACATAAAAAGCATTCCTAAGCAGTCGAGTTGCTCTTATAGAAAATACCTCAAAGCATTTAAGATAATACACAATCGTGGATTGAAGCTCAATCTCACTCCCTCTTCCTCTTCAGATAAGTGCTTCCATTGATGAGACCTGGCATCCTCCTCTTATCTCCAGAACACTTCACGGCAGGAACAGGGTGCTTGAATAAGACTTGCAAGATTGTGACGGTAATATATCCGCTTAATCGCGGCTCGCCAAAACTTCTACAACTCCCCATTTTGCCAGTAATAATAAAGGACTTATTTTATGCACATAAGCAAAATTATTTCCTAACTACATTAGGAAGAGGTTGTCTGCCCCCCTCTGATAGCTCCTAACTTGGAAAGCTTTTGAAGCCTGTGTTACGTGTTCTCTATGGGCTATAAAAATACATAGATGTTTCTATATGCATCTAGTGCCGTTAAAAACAATACTGTATAACAATTAATATTTTGAAAAAGTTTCTGCTGCCATACTGCAAATAGCATGTATTTTTCCACTCTGTTTAGTCGATCCCAGCAGGCTTTTGTGGCTCAGAAAGCAAGAGATCCACAGCACTTTTCCTCCGCACCACAAAGCGGCACTGTGCTGTGCGCTCCATCGCAATAATGTGACCCGGGAAAGAAGCACCTCCTTTTTGCTCAGACTGTCCCTGTTAACGCTGTCAGCACAGCTGTGTGTTTATGTTTCAGTCTGCCTTTCCACTCAGACTCAATCAAGCAATAGAATGTGATCTGCGGTCATTACAATTAGCCGCTTGCAGGAGCCAATTCATTTGCATTCTGCGAGGTGCGTTTAAATAATTACTTAAATGGCATATATATTTTTCAAATGCCTCCCGTCTCAGCTTTGCTCTGTAATGCTGATAGAGGTTTGGTTGTTCTTTCACAGCGAGGTGCTTTCACCTAATGAAACTCCAGATCAATAGAACTGTTCTTTACTGTCATATATGCCGCACACACACACAAGGGAAATAAGGTTCTATTTTTCATTCTCAAATGTATTATGGATGTCATTCTTTATTTAGTACTTTGTTCAGTTCCAAACATGGTACATCGGAGAGATATTTCCTTGGTCTGCATTGCCTACATAAGAAAACAAGATAAAGAAAAACAAAAAGGGAAACGAAGAAAAAGAAAGCACCAAGTCTAAGGAAGAAAGGAAGAAAGAAAGAGACAGAATCAGTGAAATAAGTGTTTCACATGAAACGCTAAGCTGCTCCCTGAAGGATTATTCAGAGTTTCTGTTAATCTTACATAATTAAAAAATGTACAGACATTTACATATTAATCTAGTCTCAGAACTGACATATTTCAAATCAAGTTCTCAGTCGCAGAGTAAAAAAAAAAACAGAGAGAAAAGGTTGCGCGACTGAATAAAAAGGGGAGATAAGGGCTGAAAAGAAAGAGCGAAAAAGACAGAGAGAGAGAGAGAGAAAGACAGAAAAGGAGAGATGAAGACAGAGCGAATGATGTCCTTCGTCTTCAGGTGGATGTCTTATCTCCAGTAGAGGACCTTTCTTATGTAATCAGTGTTTTCATTCAGCAGCTGTTTCAGCTGATTGTGCGGGGGAAGAAAAAGCCATTTGGAGCGGTGCTGCTCGGAGGGGCCCCTGTGAATGGATTCTCTCCACCGCCAAGAGCCCTAACAGGCCCAGAGCCCGCGAAGGTCAGTGCTATTATTTGAGGAGGGAGAGGCTGCGCTATAACAGACAATGATAGGGCCTTAACCCTCATTTAGAGGTGCCATTTCTCCACCTGACCCCCTTGCTAAAATGTTATTTTTCTCATGTTCTGAAACGTGATAGCACCACAGAGTAACAGGCCCCTATCATCAGAGTCTAATACTGGTCTGTTCTGTTCTAACAGCTCTTGACATTGATGAGCTTCACCCTAGACGTCCAGTTTATCTCGTCAGTTGACCATGCCTGTTTCCACGCTCACAGTTCAATCGAGATATACGTTTATTATTCTGGTGATGGTGTCCAGATAGAGAATCTGCAGCAAACTCGCCACTGTTAATCCAGGTTTTGTAGTTTCGCGTTTTTTTATGCGCGTTTAACAATGTTAATCTAATAAATTCATATTAAAATACACCATAAAATAATATTAAAAAGATTTCCACATAAAAATGTCTAAGTGGTGTAACTGTATGGAGGTTAAAAAGAAAAGGCTTAAAAAGAGATTCTTGGCACAAGTATTTGTAATAAGTTGTTAATAAGCATTTCAGTTTAAAATATAATAAATATTTTTTTAAATGTTTGTACACCTAATCACTATTAATATGCAGGAGAAAAAATAACACAAAGTCAAATGAACTCGAAAAACGCTAAAAAATAGAATAGAATGAAATACTACACATTGAAAAAAAAAAACATTTGAACTTTTTTACATAGCTTGACATTTCTATCACTATCATCCCTCTACAGTACTGAATATAATCAATGAGGAAAAATTTATTTGTGATGTTTTTTCCTACTTACAATTGGACGCTATAACAATATCCACATCTCACTGCACATCTCATCTTTAATGAAAAGTAACATTTCATAGTCAGCTGTTGTTCCTGGGCCACACTGTAGCATCATGTATCACAAGTATAACTAAACTATCATATCTGTTGTCATACCAAAACATTATATTCAGTGTTATGAAAAATCAGCATACCCTTACAGTAATATGCACTTTATCCTTACAAGTATGCACATACACACACAAGCACATGTGAATGTTTTTCACCAATGCACGAAACCAACATATATACAAATACAAACTGACAAACTTGTTTTCGTGAAAAAGTCAAACAATATGCAAGTTCAGTAAAATTCATATTATGCTTATATTATGATTTACTTCAAACAATTATTTATATAATATAAAAAAAAATTATTGTATTTTTAAATATATCTTTTCCGGGGCCCTCAGCGCTCACTTATACACAGCAATGGCTCCCCTCACAGAGCCATGCTCCCTGTGCTGTCCCCCTGAGGTCAGAGGGCCAGAGATGATTAGGAGACAAAGGTGTTGAGGTGTCACCTTTAGGGCCAGACTACTGGGGGGCAATGGAGTACCTTTAAAAAGAGTGCCCTCTCTCATCATTCAAAGCAGATGGGATTTCAGTGTGTGTGTGTGTGTGTGTGTGTCAGCTCTCGTTTGGGGGACGCAGCCGCTGGCAGACCTCAGCAGTAAAATTTATTAGGTATGCAGTTGCAGCGCGGCCCAAACCACACTGGTTTAGTGAGGGAAACCGCTGATGCTCTAAACCACTGTCACTACAACACATACACACTTCAGCCAACACACACACAAACTCAGACAAATAAGTAAACACATAAGAGCGAATACATCAACAGCTCCTGGCTATCATCTGATATAATGGAAGATTCTTGCAGCAGTCATTCAAATTGCATTCAGTCTCCCAATAATGCCCTGGGCACAAGAGGAAGGAAGTGATTGCGATTGGATTGCACTTGTGCAGGAAAACAAAATCGGAATCAAGCCATCTTATGGGCTTTCATTTCCCATCAAATTTTCTAGCCCACTTTTTAAAAACAAAACCTTTTTGACTTTTTTTTTTTTTTTTTTAAATAAGCACAGAAAATCAGAACAACTAAAACTCAAAACAAAATAAACAGTAAGCAGTTAGTATGGTTAAAAAGCATTTTAGTTTAACATTATAAACGAACAGATACTATCCAGAATGTCGCACATACAGTTATGTGCACATCTCATAATATTTTTAAAGGTCACCTGTGGTTGAAATATGATATTTACAACAGGGCAGATGGGTAAAAACCTGATTTATTATTTTATTTTATTTCATTTTATTTTATTTTCTGACTTAGAATAAAGAGATATAGAAAAAAAAAACACAAACCAGCAGATTAAAGAGAAGAACAGTGTGGTGAATTTGGATCTGAGAGAGAGAGGGCCACAGTAAATATCCATAAATGTCCATGAATATCCAAAACACCAAAAAACAATAGGCAGGATTTCTGGAAGACTCCTCTAAAGGGTCAAAAAGCAAAACAAAAAAATGACATCTCATTATAGCTAACGAGGGGATAACTCTGGCACTGTTTGTTTGTAAACCACACCATCTATTTTCTATTTTCCATCTATTTTTCATTTGATATTAACTTTGACAATACTTACAGCTCATCTGCTGAATAGAGATTAGAGATCTGCTTGTTTTTTTATCTCACGATACAGCACCCCCGACACATGTCCGTACAATATAGGAAGGAAGAGAGGAAGAAATTAAGCATCTGAACAAACATGGACACCGAATAAGTGTTAAAACTTAGGAGTAAAACAACCACACAGCTGAACTGTACGCAGTTGTGTTTCCCCATCCTTATTATAGTCCATAAATGCTTATTCACTCTTCATGTTTATACTTTAAGTAGTAATATTACCAAAAAAAAAAGTTTCCCATGTATACAATATTTCCCAGCCACTCAGACCGAATGTGAGATTTAGACAAGATCATATATCACAGAGACTGAATGAAGGAGCTACACAAAGGTCTAGTCTTCATTGCATTCCTTTTTCTGTCTCTCTCTCTATCCCTGATAAACATCTGAGGTTAAGCTGGGAAAGGTATAGCATCACTGAACCTGCACTAAGCAGTGCAGAGCTGTTTGAGAAGGAGGAGTTCTTTACACAAAGTGCAGAAAGCAGAACTAAGGCACAGTCTGCCTCTAATTAATCCAAACACAATCTCTCTCAATAACTGCCTAAACACTGTGGTCATGTGTTATGGTGTCAGTGTTCAATTCTAATGTACTCTCTAATTTTGACATGTAACAAAAACGCAAAACTATATTAATACCAACACCAAACGAGAAAATTGTCACTTTTAAAGAAAAAGTCATCAATACTGTGGATACTGCGCATTAGCAACACGTAATGGTCAACAGTATTTTGGCAGGAACAAAAAGGGGGCGAAGCGTAATGTTGAGAACTAACTTGCTTTGGAAAGGTCTGTGAAAAAAAACTTTTTAAGGCCTATGAAAGACTGACATCCTCAACTGCTTTTCGGATGTGTAACGAGGCCTAAAGATGATCTGAGACTAGAAGACATGCACAAGTAGACATCTCTCAGGTACAAACATACAGTATAATTGTTCTACAGTTCAAAAGTTTAAGGTTAATGAGATTTTATAACATATACACACAATCAGCCTTATTAAACTGCCTTCAACATTAATAATAAAAATAAAGTCAGAATGATTTCTGAAGAATAAAAACAATAAAACAGGCATTTCTGTAATTTTTCAATGAGCTACAGGAAAACTAAACCACTCTGTAAATGGTTGTGCACACTTTTAAGTAATATTTTATGCATTTATAAAAAAAAAAGCAACAGGTGGCCTGGCATGCATATCGGTCGTGTTGTTTATCATCAGATAAAAGTTCATGTTGTCAGCCACATTATTCCAAAAATCCTCTACATTAACATGATTTGCAACTGATGAAACTGCTTTTAAAAGTTTAAGAGTGAAAAAAGCGACCAAAAATGAATGATATTGCATATTAACATTAAAAGGATCTAAAGGCACACACACGCACACAGCTCTTTAAATTTCACTCTCCCTCTGTTATGAATAAATAAGAAGGAAATGATATTTCCCTATTAAGTTCATTTGCCTTTTTTCTCCTTTGAATAATGAATATCTAATGGAATAGCCAAGAGAATTATAATTCGGCCTATTAATTCAACATATTTTTTTAAGGATTACATTAAATTTCTCAATTGTTCTTGCATATAATATTTAAATCAATCAGGGAGCTGTGGATAGAGAACAAAGCATTGTCAGTTCAAAGAGACAGACTCTCCTCTAAATGCTTTGAGCTCTGCATGGACGTCTAATCACAATAAATTAATAACAATGATACAAACAACAGCTCAGTTTAAGTACTTAGACAAAGGCATTCCGCTACATCAATAGCCGATCTGTAAGCCCGAGAGCTGCTCGGAGAAAGTAGGGAATCATCTTTGGCGAGCGCGATTTTTTTTCTCCTTTGAATTCTTTTTTAACGGGCCCTGAATATATGCCACCTAACACACACATACAGAAACAAAAGACACACGCATGCATACACAGTGAAGAAGGGGAGGGGAAGATATGTTCATAAGTTCACAGCCTTTTTGCTTTGGTCTCCTACAAAATTACCATACGAGAGACTATTTACTCCCTGACAAAATTTCAGTGTGTTTCTATGAAAGTTCAGTCCATCCTTATGATGGTACAAAATGAAAAGCCTGCCTTACTTGTTGCATGCAATTAAGCCGGCGTGAGAGACAGCGAGGGCAGTTTAACATTTCATACAGGCTGTAATTATGCTTTAACTATTAGAAAGTGCCGTCCCCTAGGAACCAATTACTTGAAAAGCTCTCATCACACGCAGGATATATACAAACAAATCCTTCAAGCACAAAGTCAGTCTTTAAACATTAAAAGGGATGAATTCAGGAAGCCATACCAATCAGTTTGATGTAGCTAATTACTAAATAAGAGAGCAGCAGACCAACCATATTAGATAATTATGACACAGACACACACCTCAAACAGAGCGAGTGAGAGAGAGTGTGTGTGTGTGTGTGTGTGAGAGAGAGAGAGAGAGAGAGAGAGAGAGAAGATGCTTGTAAAAAGGATTGGATGATATGTAAGAAGAGGGATTAGTCAGTAGTTTAAAGCAATGCAAGCTACAGAGCTCAGGACATTTTATAGAGTGCTAATCAATGAAATTATGCCTTTTACCCTTCATGATCTATGTAGAGTCTCACTAAGGTACTTAGAAAAAAAACTGAATGGATTTCTTATGACTGAGCAGAATCTTATTAAAACTGGATTGTCCACAAAATTATTTTTAACATTGTTGTTAGTCTTTAATATTAATTTGTCTTAATAAATAAATAAAAAGTCCAATGCATTTGGTCTACACGCTATATGTACCAATATTGCTTTTATTATACTATTTTACAGTGTGTCCTTGCTGGATAACAATCAGCTTATGCCTACTTTACAATGCAACAGACAGTTAAAGCTTTAATAATATCTGCCAACTGGGTTTTGATTAAGTCAGAAATAATAGGCTAATTTAAAATGGCCATTATTATTTTTACACATGTGCCACTAGGGTCACAAAGACCTTTACCAAATTCAATCACAGAACATTAGAGTTGAATCATCAGTCAAACGCTGCCTCTCTCCATTACTGATTACACTTCTTCTTTTGCCTGTGAATATTAGTCAGAATCTTTGATTATTACTGTACTCTAATTATTATGATCATGTGCTATTATTCACTCTAGCATGTTACCTGAGCTGCTGAAAAGTGTTGAAGTATGCTTAGACTACTTAAAAAATTATAATAATAATAGGAAATATTAGAGAAAAACAAGCGCTGCTGATTAAGTAAGAAAGGATGAGAATACAGGATGTAAATGATAACACTGGCGGTCAAACCTGAGCTGTAACATAAAAAAGGGAACACTTGTAAATAGAGTTATAGAATTATACATCAAGGGGTGACCATACAGTACCAAAATACATATACAATAACAATAATGTTTTTCAATAATCCACTGAAATGTGTTGATAACTGAAAAAATGTCTAAATAAATAGCATTGCTGAATTTGTCCAGTTAATAATTCACAGCACAAAACTATTCATCCTTTATTTAATGTAGTAGTTTGTTCACGTTTTTTGATAACAAGGGTAAGTCTATAACAATTGGTAAGTCTATTTATTTTGCTATTGCATAATTAAAAGATCATTTTTAATTTTATTAATAATATGTTTTTCCCCTTCTGTCCATGAGCACGACCCACTAATTAAGAACAACTGGCCTATAACACAATCTGTGTAGAAACAGCACACACCTCTTCGCTGCCCTTTGCCTCTTTCCATTCAGAGTTTGGAAACTGTTATTACAGACATGTATTTCATCAAACGTCACCACAAAGAGTGTGATACTCCAGACTGAGGCCGTGCGTTCTGCGATGTGTTTGTGTGGCATTCCCGTCTGCGAGCGTCTGAATGAGACAGGCAAAAACAAAGCCGCCTAAATCCCATTTGGTTTGGAGGCAGCACATATGGAAACGAACCAACTCTGCTGCTAATACAGCTAATAGGATGTTCCACTCTAAATAGGAGCTCATGGTAATACCAGCATTTTCATTCAGGCTAGAAATTGTAGTTTTAAATTACAGTTTAATGCTTCAGATTTTTATTAAAAAAAAAAGCATCACGGCAACACAAAAATTACCAGTGCTGCTGAACAGTGTCCCTGCTTCCTATTGTTAGCCAATTACTGTGCAATCTCTTTCTTCTGACTGAATAGCTCACTGTTAGCAAATAATGAAAAGGCAATTATGGCAAAGCTGTGTTCACATTACGCTCTTCATTTTGCGTGCTGGCGTAATTATTGTCAATCCTAGAGGCTTACTGTTGCATGCAGGAGGCAGCAGGGAAGAAAATGAACTGGGCTGGTGCATGGAAAATTAGAAATGTCACAGTTACCTTTTATATCAAGTGCTACTAGACCTCTGCGCATAAACATATGGAACCTTAGTGCACATTCACATCTCACACACACTCACAGCAGAATGAGAGAGTAAGAGGTGGAAGAAAATGTGTGTGTGTGCTGTTCTTATACGTTGTGTACATGCACACACACACACACACACACACACACACATATTTATGTGCATATTTTGAGTTGTCTTAGAAGTGTCCATGCATGTGGACGTGATATGTTTTATATTATGTGTATAAAATCAAAGAAGTGTGTGTGTGTGTATGCGCACACATGTATATACTGTACATGCATATTTCTGTCTCCAGTGAAACACATGGACAAGTTATTACAAATGGAGATCTGAGTAAAGATAATTAAAAAGGCAAAGGAAAAAAAAAACTGTGCTATTAAAAATATTTTTTTCCAAAAAACATTTCCGCAGCAAGGTTCTTTAAAATATTACACTATTGTTCACAATTGTTCTTCTACAAACTTTTTATCAAAAGGTTCACTCTGTAACCAAAATGTTTTTTTGTATGAAATTATTTTTAAAAAATAATACAAAATTTAAAGTATTGTTTATCCAAAATGAAAAGTATATAATCATTTACTCACATTCACTCATCCTTATGTCATTCCAAAAAAAACATCCTTCTTCTGTGTTACTTAAAAAAAAACAAAAAAACCAACAAACAAACAATAATTATAATAAATGAAAAATATATTGTGGAGAATGTTTTAGTTGTTGTTTTTCTCCTCATACAATGAGAATGTTGTTTTGGATCCCAGAATTCTTCAAAATATGAAGAATGACTTTCTTCTTTGTGTTCCACAGAAGAAAGTCATGCAGGTTTGGAACAATTTGGATTTTCATTTTAGGGTGAATTACCCCTTAAGACTCTTCGGTAAGAAGCTAAGATACAAGAGACACACAGGAAGCACCAGCGTGTCTCGGAAGAGCACATCTGGTTTTGGGGGTTAGATATCTTTTGTCAACACTCCTGCATGCATCTTTGACAAATCAAAGTGAATAAACAATGTTGTGATTCGGCTCCTTGTGAGAAAGAAAGCAGGAGCGCTAACACAATTCAGACAGGAAAAAACGTCTCAAGGTCAGACTTTAAACACTTAAACGACACCATTGCAAACACCGCTCCAAATTCAACTTGACATCCTCCTACCTGCCAAGCACGATTAGAAACATTTTTTGAAAGTTTCCTTTTTCTTTCTTTTTTTTCCTCTTCCGCATGAGCCTCGCTGCTGTGCTTTTTGTGTTTAACAAGGTTCTTTAAAGACGGTGCGAGGGAAAACTGTATTTCTTAAGAGAAGCATGATGCGCTCTCTCTTTCTCGCTCACGCACACACAAACTGCCAATTCCAGCCCTCAAATGCGTACAGAAGGCTGTCAGAGTCATACTAACATCGCTCACATAATAGCATCGTCTGGGAGTCTCGACACCAAAGCCGCGCAGGAAACATCACACTGGCTCCTGAGAAAAAGAGCTCTTTTAACTTTCAAAACTCCTTAAGTTCTGAAAGCGCAGTGCTGGTTTAAGCTGTCTCTCCGTGAGTGAGTGAGTGAGTGAGTGAGAGAGAGAGAGAGAGAGAGAGAGAGAGAGAGAGAGAAAGACAGACAGTGAGAAGAGAGGAAAGAAGAAAAAAATAATGACAAAACAAGGCAATCATTACGGTCTACTTGTGTGTCACTCTTCCAAACAAGCGAGCAGATGCGTTTGACGTCAGACGACTGCCTGGAATTGTACTTTGTTTTGAAGCCTCGTGGCTGTGAGGTGAACTTACCCAGCTAGCAATCAAAAGCAAAGATGCTAATTTACCTCTCTGCTTGATACAGCCTGTTTGTGAGCTCCCAAAGCAAAATGTTTTGATTTTGTCACAAACACACAGTGAGCGAGACAGTCAGGGCATCAATCACAGACAATTTGAGCATGTTACTCTTTCTTTATCTTTTGCCCCTCTACGTTAGTCTTTTTAGCATTCATGACATGACACACAGACAGAAACAACAGGGTACACACTGCACCCGAATCACAGCTTCCTTGCCAAAAGGGTAACTGACGGAGGCGAAGGGACAACGGATACAGTGACATATTGTAAGATTCTTTTGTCATAACTAGTGCAATTTGACAGATTTATTTGGAAAGTTAAACACTTTTTGCTACATTTTGATGCATTTTTTTTTTACTATAACAAAATGCATCACTTCAAAAAGTTCAAAAGAATATCGATTTATCATTTCCTCTTGGCTGCACAGAAATGCAGTCTCGTCTGTATTCAAATCGAGCATCCATGCCCATCTGCATTCAGATTTATCAATGGGAATTTACATTAATTTACATTACAACAGGTGGAACGTATGTCCATTTGTTTTAATAAAACCAAAACTTACAAATGACAAATAAGCAAACAAACAATAAATAAATTAAACAAAAAGACGATAAGACAGGAGATAGCACTAGCACTGTTATCTAAGTGGGAAACGGCTTTTATCTTTAAAAGACTATAAAGCAGTCAGACAATATATAACCAGGTGCTCTGTATTGTCTTTTATAAGTGCATCTACTGAAAATAAGCTGACAAGAAGAGATAGACATATCAAGAAAACCGTGTAGCGGTGTTTATTATTGTAGTGCTGAGTGATATTTCATCGCTGTAAAGATAACTTCTTGTCTGATGTATGCTTAGATTCATTCACACAGGCATAGATTATGTTTGCATTTCAAAGAACTATGTCTTAGGCAAGAACAAAGGAAAACCGGTTACAAAATTAAAAATAAACGTATTCAGTGTTTCTGCAATATTACTGTAAATTCCACAACAGAGGCCTAGTAATCGCTTCGATTCCCATTAAGCTATATTTATAATAGCATGTGTTTATACAACAGATTTATTTCAGAGGTCAGATTCTATTTCTATCGTTAATTCAGACAGGAAACACGCAGGTCCACTTTCATCTGGAAAAGACAGGATTTTCCTCCTACGCTTTCCTATCTGTCCGTCCTCAGCTACGCCAATCCGGAATTCATTTACAGCAATACTACCGTTTTCTTTTTTTTTCCTTTTTTTTTAATATCATTGCATAGTGCCAGCACTGTACTTCAAATGGTGTGGTAGAGAGACAGAGAGGTGATGGTTTGGGCCGGAGGGAGGGTAAAGCCAAGCCAAAGACAACACGGCACAGTCCCTACAGCAGCAGGACATTTCCTCCCACAGACCTCTGATCTGAGATCAGGTCTAATCACACCTTTAAACATGAGACAGAGCCGCTCAACGGCATCCATGCATTAACCACCAGGGGGGACAGAAAGGCAAACATACATGAAACTAATGGTCGGAGAGGGTAAGAATGTGTGTGTGTGTGTGTGTGTGTGTGTGTGTGTGTGTCTGTACAAATGTGTCGAAAGCACATTTAGAATATATATTCTGGACCGGTAATTAAGCTTACAATCTAACATATTGTAAACAAAAAACACACACACACACTAACCCACCACAAGCATCCAAATACACAGCCACAGATCCACATGTAAACAGAAAGAAGACTGGACAGATTGTAAGAGCGGAAGGGGGTAACGTTCTGTAGTAAAGAGCTTCACACTAATTGCTTTGGGTTAATTGGTATTTTTACTGCAATCACACTGAGAGAGACGCTGTGCTTAAACATTAAACACACATCACACACACACACCTGCACACACACACCCATCTTTTTTTTTTTTTTTTTTTACCATTTTACCAATCTTTTCTAAAACAACCAAAGGTCATTAAAGTTGACCTTTTAGATCTATTGATTTATTGAAAAAAAAAAATTGCTATTTCACTAACAGGTGTGCTCTCTTTCTCTCAAACATCACCTTTTGTGCAAATCAATTATGTAAGTTACTAAATATTATTATTTTTATTATTGTTAATTATATATTATTCAATATAAATATAATAAAAAAATGGACAGGGGAATAAGAAATAATAACAACAACAACGGCACAGAGACAGAGATCCCACTCAGATTTGGCTTTCGTAGCTAACTCATCTGACCAGAGTCATCCTCATTTTCATCCTAGTAAATCTCTTCAGTCAGTTTTCCAAGAAAAGCACAGCTCTCCGTTCTAAAAATACAACACAGGGCACGTGGAGCGTTAGCAGCATCTCTGTGATGTTAAGAAATGTTAAGTTGAGTTTCAACACTGTGGGACACAGTGGAAGTGCCACCTGTTCTCCAGATATGACGGATTTGTTGACTGTTTAAAAAAAGGGGGTGGAAAGAATGAAAGGGTTTACTGTCTTCCTGTGGCACAACTTCAGAAGACTGGGTATATTTTTAGCTTCTAATGTAGAGCAGCCCGGACTCATCTAAAAATCCCCACCACCGAGTTACCAGATGTCTCCTAGCCGATAAAGGAGCTGCCCTGGAGGGGTCCTACCAGGTATCAACAGGTGACTGGTGACAAAATCAACTTGCTCAGGGGTTAAATTAGGGGAACACAGATAATCAGACTCATACATATACAAACTGAACTGTAAATAGAGATATGAGGAAATTGCACGTCTATGGTGAAAGCCTTACAATAAAGTGCACAAATCAGCCATTCTTTTCTTGTTTATCGCTCTTCAGTGTGGGTCCAGACTAGGCCTTCATGGTTCTAACAAAGCACATGTTTAATTCATTATTAATTGATAGGGGCTTGTATATTCATGAGTGTGTAGTCCTGCCATCATTGTAAAATGTGTCAGCTCTCAAGGAGGTCCGCTTTGAGACCGCTCAGCTTGTGTGTGTGTTTGTGCATGCGAGTGTTTTGATGTGTAGGTCATTACGCTTTCACTAGCCCTTTGTTTGGCTGTGTGAAAAATCGTTTAGAAAGGGCAGTCTGGATTGAGACGCCATGTTTATGTTGCAATCAGATCTGAGCGATGAGACACAGGAGGGAGGCTAGCTGTGTGTGCTATTTATTCACTGTTTCCCTCACTCTCTATTCCCAAGAGCCCTCAAACAAACAGCACACACACACACACACACACACACACACACACGATCACACTCACATACACACACACGCACCCGTATACTTTGGTAGTCCGATACAAAACATCCCAATATAGATATGCCCATTAGTGGTCCATGTCTATGTGAGAATGGCTCTGAAACAGAAATAGAAAACATCATTACAGACTGCTGCAGGAATGTTGAAACACAAGAGTAATATGACAATATATATATATATATATATATGAATATGTCTGTTAAAGATGGGCTTTTTTATATATATATATATATATATATGTATTGTGTATTGAAAAATATATATTATGTATTAAAATGTTTTACCAATGTCATATACAATAATAGAATATTAAATCAATTTTTGGACTACTAAATAATAATACAAATAAATAAAATAATTAACATTTAATAATAATTAACAATAATTAACATAGTCAACATTTGAAGTGGATCAAAAACTTTGTCCTAAAATCAAAACAATACCCATTCCTGTCTTAGGACGACTTTGATTAACCATATATATATATTAAGAAATAGATGACGCATAAAACACACACACTAAGAGTGTACATGAAGGAGTGTCAGTCTCTCTCTCTCTCTCTCTCTCGTTAGGGGTCTGCTCTGTATCCAAGTCAAAGTTGTGAACTTGGCACAGCCATAAATTCGGACGCCCCCTTCATCAGAGCGGCCACTGGACCCTGCCATAACTCATTTGCACTTGCACACACACACACTTACACACCAGGAACCACTGGGTCCAACCATAACTCACATACACTCTCAGAGGTCTTTAGATCCCTCTCAGAGGTCATAAACCACATTCTCTCTCACACACACAGAGGTATGTGGGGGTCCTAGTTTGAGGTCAGGTGATGGAGCTCTCGGGGTGATATACTGACACCCAGTCTCTCTAACTGAGGTAATGAGTCACAGAGTACGAAACAGAGCCCAACTTGTTATTTTTTCATTTTGACAAGAAAAACTGCTCTCAGACATCAGGTGATATTTATGAGTATCAGCAGTCAGACAGAGGTTATGGACACAAAACACAAATGTTGCCCTTTGACGCTGTGTAAGCAGAGTGCAAAAGCCACAGTATGAAGTGCACACCAATTCTTTCATCTAACATGTCAAATATTTCTTACTTTTGACTTCATTTGGGCGAGAGAAAATTACCTCTACCTGAATACGTCTAGCAAGGACAGCTGGAAGAAAACAGACATTCAGGATAAGATAGTTAAACTATTTCTCTTTAGATGAAGAAAAGAAAAGAAAAGAAAAGAAAAGAAAAGAAAAGAAAAGAAAAGAAAAGAAAAGAAAAGAAAAATGCTAATATATAGAAAAACTAAGAAAAAGTTAAATTCGTTACATAATAATAATAATAATAAATAAAAATAAAAAATAAAAAATAAAAAAATAATAATAATGTTGGTGTTGTTATTTAAAATGCCTTTGTTTAATATTTAAAAATAAATCAAACAAATTAAAATTGCCATTTGTGATATATTTCGATCCCAAGTTATATCAAGTCTTATATTGCATCCTGATTTGCTAACCTTTGCGTAAATCTTAAATCTGGGCATGCTATAAACATCATTGTACATTCAGTGTGTGAAAGTGAGCAGGTGGAGCAGGTGATAGAAACTGAAGGAATGTATTTAAGAGCTGTACAGCTGAGTAAACATGCAGATTCATGGGTAATGGAGTCTATATCACAAACACACACACTCATGCATGTGCACACAAACATGCAAACTCTTACTGGGTAATGGAGTCTACCAAACTCACTCTTCTTCTGGCTCACATTCACAGTCTGAGAATTAAATACTCATCTAGGGCTCCCAAGTGGACCGGCACAAGCTTAAATCCTGAGTCTCTGTCTTAAGCAGCTCTGGGGCTCAGTGTGTTGTCTACAGGTGAGGAAGAAACAGAAAGAGAGAGACAATGAATCCATTTAACCAATACTAAAATTGCATACTAAGAAAATCACTGTGTGTTTACATGCAGAGCTCTAGAGGAAAGAAAATGTGTAGAATCCTGCAGACCATTTGACCCTCAAGTGTATTTTTATTATAATCACATGCACCACCAACCGCATGGATAAATTATAATATTAATGATCTGAATAGATGAAAATATATTTTCTATAAAGACTGATCTACGTGAATTTGTTAATGTGGCATGAAAGTATTTAACGTTTTACTAAGATGCTATTTCTAAAATATGCAATTTTAAAAGCTGTAGCAAACTATATATATATATATATATATATATATATATATATATATATATATATATATATATATATATATAAAATGCATAATGCGAATAGAACCACTCAGTGGCTTCATATCAAAGCTATGCAATAAGAATTGCAGGGTCACTCCAGTAATTGTACACAGAGCTATGTAAAACCTATCATTCATGCATACATATTTCATGAATGTCTCCCCAAAAAAACATGTTAAAATGGTAAGAGTGTGTCAGGGAAAAGAGCCCAAACATTCAAAAGCGTACACAAGAATGTGGACAGTATAGGTCACACACAGGGAGACGTGGGTCACGCTCAAATTGTCCATCAGTCAGACAGGCAGAACTGATTTAGATGCTAAATAATGGTTTAGATATTCAAAAATTCCATATATATGCGAAAGGCTCCAGTGCACACCAAGGCGGACCCATCAAAGAGCCCCTCACCAGCACTAACACTACAAAAACTGGCCTCGGAGAGCCTCTTTGTGTCTCTTACATTTTCTCAAATCCACAGCCAGTGTGATCTGCTATTAAATGAAGAAATTGCATTTACATTCATTTATTTATATTTATATTATTAAGTGACAGTCTCTTAACAAAAAAGGAATAAACAAAGTAAATAAATCGCATAGATACAAACTACCAGGACAAATATTTGACAGTGTGTTCTGTTGTACTCAAAAACCCAAAAGGAACACCAAAGAAACAGCACAATAAACTAATCAAGAGGGGTTTTTGAAGATGAACAAGTCAAATTGCAAGGTTAAATACTTGAGGGCCATAATTCCCAAAATGCCATAAATCTGTGCGCGTAGTGCATTACAAAATTCAACAGCAATGCAAACAGATCTCTTTTCCGAGAACATTGATTTGTATCAACATACAACTGAGGCTTCCCTCAAAAAAAAAAAAAAAAACAAGAAAAAACATATAAATAGATTATAATGAAAAGATTATTTTATAGAACAAAATCAAAAGGACAGGAAGTCCATGTTTAGACCAAAGGCAGAGAGAGAAAGAATCTGCACATGGACTTTTTAAATCAAACCCATGTCCTGACACAGGCCTCCTCCACTGCAGGTCTGCACACTCAGGATAAAAAGAAGCAGATGATATGCGTCACACCCTGCAAGCACAAATCAGAGTTTTGAATAGGCAGGTCAGAGGGTTTTAAAATGGCTGACTTGTTCCAATCACAGTTTATGGAATATAATCTTAAACACAAGCCTTTAGGAGCCTTACTTAGTGACATGGTACATGTTAACAAATTTAGTTCAAATGATAGAAATCACATGGCAAAATATTAAATGTTACTAATCTGCAAATAAAAACAAAGCTATAACGTAAAATATAAATCTATCAAAAACAGTTTCGGTTTGCTGAAGCTTTAGCCGGAAAAATTTCAATGATCAACCAAATAGAATAAAAATCGATTTCTATCTAGTCAAAAAGCCCACAGTTTCTGTCAGTGTTTTATTTGTATTTAGATCACACATCCGGGGCCTCGCTAATCTTCAAAGATTTTCCAGAGAATAGAAATCCTAAGATAATCTTATCTGAGATATTTGTATGACATTGAAAAAGCAAGGTGAATCAAACTAGACGTAGAGCGGTGTGACAGAACTGATTGAGTGAGCGGTAATGTTGACGGACAACCAAAATCTTGTGATCTGACCCCAAAGACAAAGGTTTAATAATAAATATAGCAGTGTCTGGATTAAAAAGACACCACTCTGCATTTTTAATGTAAATGTGTGTCTGCATGCTGTTAAATATGAATGATCCCTGTCTCACCTCAGGGTGAATGTGCAAGGAATGAAGAGCGATAGTCTGTGTGTGTGCGTGCGTGCTAGAACTAAGCTGCTTCAGTTGGCCGCAATTTAAATAAAAGGGTCTCCAAAGTTCATATGCAAGGAATGTCTGCTAAATCAGAAGGGTCTAAACTGAAAGCACCCCTAAACTTCTGCAGTTTTAAAGAAACCTCAACTCTGATCCTAATGGGCGGTTAGAAGGGCACGAGGGATTTTAAATCTCCCACAGCGAAGAGAGAAAGATAGTCGAGTGTTCCTCTGCTTTATTTACACCCTGTTGCAGCCAGTGGTTGGCAGGTACTGATGGTGTGTGTGTGAATGTGAGTAGGGCACTGGGGCAGGGCTGAAAGGGGTTGGAAGGGTAATGCAAGGGCTATCACATTAACCTGACTGGAGCTCCTCTAATAGGCACCGCGGCTTAAATTGATATATCAATTTACTCCCCTCCTGCAGGACTTCAAAGGCCTGCAGTCTTGTTCCCTTAGCCTTTACCCGCCCCACATCAATCTGCCTGTCTACACTGCATGAGCCTCTCACAACACACAGCGCAGCCAATCACATGACCTGCTACAACAGAAACAGTTCAAACCGGCCAATCGGAAAACACCCAGGAAGTCGAAAATCTGCTTATTAGATCTTGTATTGGTTCAATTAATAAAAGCATATTAATGGAACTGCAACCGCGTAATTCCTGACCAAAAAATAGGATATTGTTTTATAATTTTGCCTGTATTTAATATTAAAGTGTCCTCCAGGAAAAAAAAAAATTGTCAAAAAATCTAATTGTATTGTTTTGTATACAAAACAACTAATTTTGCTGCTTGATACTGCAAACTGGTATGTCTTACTCTCACCGTATTATTTTAATGTACTGTCTTAATTTTAAATACAGTTTGTAGTGCAAAAAGTTTTACCATTTACTGCAGTTTGTTATTCTTCTCGCTATTTCACAGCTGCTTATTAACCGGAAGTCTTTCACATACACATACACTTACTGCAATAATACTATGGTAATATTAATGGTAAAAAGCTCTGAGGGCTTTTTTTTTTTTTTTACTACAGTCAGTAACATTTATGTCTATACACTTTTTAAAAATTAATAGATAATAAATGAATATATAAAATTCAAAAGCATATATTTACAGTTTATGAGACGTTTAAAAAAAATACAAATAAATAAAAAATACAAGAATCTCTTATTTGCCATTATTAATTTATTGGTTGAATGAGAAATGTTTGCATTTAGTGAATGAGCAATTTAAAATGACAAAAAGTATTGTTACATGGGAATTGTTAAAGCAGTAGTTACGAGAACTTAAAAATCTGAATGCGTCAGGTTGTTTTTAGAGTATAAGACAAGTGAAAGAAAGCGTTGCCTCGGACGAAGATGAACGCATCAGACCACTGAATGGCACAGCTGACCAGTCAGAAACGAAGATGCCAGAAAATCCTGAATCAAGTAAACACACTGAATCGTAATTATCTGCCTAATAAAACACATTACCCATTAGATTCAGCCGAGCTCATGCGCCTTTATTCAAGACCCGTAAACAGGAACAAAAAGGCTGTACATTTGTTTTGACATGCACCTGTGAGCTGTATTTGTGTTAGCAAGACATTTACAACAGCTGAGATAGAAGCAGATCTTCACAGTTAGCTCCAGACTCTGTTCTTTTACACGGAATCAAACAACTCGTCTTCCCAGCACAAGCCCTAGAGGGCCATGATGTCATATCCAGTGTAACACCTTGCGGATGACTGACACATGTTTCCCATGGAGAGACAGACACACAAACACGCAAATGCACACACGTACGCACACAAATTGAAAGAGTCTTTGTTTTGTCTGACATCTCCCACCTTATGCTAACCTGTTTTGTCAAAACAATTCCCACAGAAATTAGATGACACAGATTCAGAAAGATAAGAGCCTAAATCTGCCAGAACCAAACCAACAGTGACAAACAACACCTGCTTGCAGTTTTCACACAATGCTTTTAGTGCACATATCCATTTACATACCGAAACACTGTCAACCGAGACAGATTTGGACAAAAAAAAAAAAAAAAATGTTATCAATGAACAGCCTTTTCTAAATTGAGCAGTGATACGAATGAAGTACTAACGCCACTTACTGTTTACTGCACATTTACCAAGGAACTTTCAGATTAAATCTGAGAAAAGAAAAATCACATTGTACTTATTACGCCAGACTGACTAAGAAGGAGTGCTCTAACAGGGTGAAAACGACATTTGAAATGTTAGGACGGATGAAGAGGAGAAGGGAGTGTGTTGTCAGGTGAGCTTCTCTCTCAAACCCACCTGATCAGAGAGTTTAGACAGAGGGGGGAAAAAATACAGCAAATATTCCAGGAAGAAAGGGAAGCGTTGAAGAGGTTGAAAGAGATTGAGAGAGTTGAGAGGATGTGGAAAAAGAGAGAGAGGGTCACAAAGTAGACGAGGGCCATGAATACAGAGCAGGCGAGATGTGAGAGAATTTTACAGCAGCTATTGTCTGTCACTCACCCTGTAGATGTGTGATCACAATTTCTCCCCATCAAGTGTTTCACTTTCACCTGAAGTAACTACCCAACACAAATATGCTTTTTACCCATCTGCTTCTCTCACTTAGTCTTAGAGCGAAACACACACACACACACACACACACACAGTCTGCTTTTTTAACACACAGACAGCAGACAGACAGTCTTTACTGCCAGGCCGTGCCCTTGCTGAACATGCTACAATGCTCGCTTTGCTTATGCTGTTTTAAAGTACTGCTTCTGATTATTAATATTATTTTAATGAGTATATTTAATTATTTTATGCATGCTATTTTTGTTTAGTGCTGGTGACCTTTACATTCAAGGTCTTAAAATGAGATCCCACTATTCATCCCGCTATTCGATCAGTGTGAAAAGGTCAAAAGTTAACAAGTGTTCACAAGCACGTACACATCCATGAAAACCCGCTCACGGTCCGGAACAAAATTAGCTAAGTGCTAAAACAGCTGTGCTTGGTCATTTATTCAGCAAACACACACACAAAATAACCTCACTTTACTGTAAACGATCAAGACCACCCAAGCCAGCCACAGGTTTACAACAGATTTAGACCAGATGAGGAACGATAAACTCATTTGACTGCTTTTTTCTCTGTTCTGTATGGCAAGTTGTTGTTCAAAACAATATCTAAAGATATATATATAATGTCACTAAACATCTATTTTAGTAACAATATTTTCATATTATTAAGCATGAGTTCATGACTTACGGTCCAAATCAAGTCCAAGTTTGGCTTTCAGTCCAAATCAGTTCATTTCTTTGAGTTTTTTGAGTGTCAAATTATCTGAAGTAGACTGAACCATTCAAGTATTTTTGCATTAGATCAGCTTTTTTTTTAATTGCTGGCCTCTGTCAAAGAAAAAAAAAAATAAAGAAAAAAAAAAATAATATAATAATGAAATCTATAAATATATATATATATATATATATATATATATATATATATATATATATATATATATATATTCAAAACAACTACAATACATAGAATTAAAATGTAAAATTCACAACCATTTTTAATCTGTTAGAAGAGACAGGTGCTGTTCGTGAACCAATTGATTCATGCAGCAACTATCAGCAGGACTGAATAAAACACTTTAACATGACATACTTAATCAAAAAGCATGTAAAGGCAGCACTGAATACTTATTATTATATTGCGTTTTTTATTTACACATTTACTTTCATTGAAGCATTGTGTTGCGAGAAATATAATAATGAAATGTTTGTTTGATGAAACTTGTCAGTCCTCTGCCTATCAGTGCATTTGAAAATGATGGTCCAGCACTTGCATTGTCTGCAACGACTTCAGCCAAAAGGCAACATGCTCTGGATCTTCTTTTCTTCTTCATTCCATTCTGTCTTTCTTTCCACTTAGTTTATCATTTGTTGGTAAAGAGCAGAAAGAAGGAATGGTACGGTCACTGATTCGCCACAATAGGTGCCTGTGGGGGTTGACAGGAGGCACAGTTTGTGGGTGAGGTGTCGAGGCTGGGACAGCGCCAACTCTGTGTCTTTAAAACCATCGCTGTTGTGCTACACTAGGCTACGGGCCAGTGAGTAATCTTCACACAACAAATGTCACAAGGAATTCTGGGTAGCACACACAAAAAGACCAAGTCTGTCAAGAGAGGAGAGAGGAAGTGAGACAATGATGAATGATTGGCAAGAACCTGTTTGTCTCTCCCTCTCAATCTCTTAATTTTTGGCACTGGTCTTGTAAAGTTTTTTCATTGACACTATTGCATGACAAACTGACAGTAACATTATATCATTTAATGATGTGTGCTTTACAGAACAAGAGTCGCAGCTCAGAGGTCTACTTTCCTCTTCTTTCTCTTTCTCTCTCTCTCTCTCCGTCTCTCTTTCTCACGGTGCTCCTCTGTCGGTTGGAAGCCCAGAGCAGGGCTGCTGCGGTGAAGCTCCCGTTACACTCTGCCTCAGCCTCTCTGTCATCTCTGCTAAGCCCAGTGCACCCTGGGAAATTAAATAACCCCATGTCTCAGTTTCTCCCATTGCCCCAATTAGCATATTTTCTGTACAATGGGCATGGTGTCTAGGATGTAAAAGGACAGTCATTTAGTTATATTTTTCTCAATTAAAGGGACAGTTCATGTTAAAACAAAAACTCTTTCATTATTTACTGCAGGACATTATTTCATCTGTTGAACACAAAGAAAGAATATGTAGTCACAAATGTGTCAGCAGTGTCTGAGAGGGTATTGGTTTATTACTCAAACTGTTTTTTTTTAATAATAACCAATAATGAGCAATAATATATACTGTATATATGAGAATAATTAAGCAGATTTACTAATTCTGGGTGAACTATCCCTTTAACTCCTTGCACAAAGAAGTACCATAGCTATTTCACAGAATTGCCCTCTGTTTGGGAATTTTTAACATAAAAAAAGCTTTTTACACGAATGCTAAATTGCAGAGTACAAAGATACTGTATGGCTAACTAGCTCCACTCTGCCTGCTCCAAACCCAAGTGGGGCTCGAACAAGCAATAGTCAATACGGGAGTTGGGTGCACTAACAAGAAGGTTAAAGACCGCCCAAGTGTCAGACGAAAACATGCCTGTTGAGGCCAAGGGAGCGAGGATTACCCTGCTATAACATATCAGCATTTTACAGTGATGCTACATGTTCAGTTCCTTGTGAGCCGCTTACACATGCATCATTTTAAGGTATTGCGTTCATTATTGAAACCAGTGCGTTGCAATAATATCAGCAAAATAATAAATCCGAGACAGCAGACAAGGTGAGTTTTTATTCTTTAAATTAAAAATACTTTGTCATACTGAAAGGTATTGCCGAATGCATTTTAAAAACTGAAAACTGCCACTAAATTGCAGATGCTAGGCATATTACTATTTTTTTTTTTATTGCTTTCGTATTGTCACAGAAGCACGCAGAATTTTAAATCATGAAATTAATCAAAATAATAAAAACACAAGTTTAACAATCTCAATGCAATATACATTGTTTTGAGGTGATTTTATCAGCTTAGCCTAAAAAAATGAAAAGAGAAAGACGGTATGAGCACTTTCCGTACCGCCAAACATAACGGATATATAGAGAAAACTGACTATTAAACACATGGGGAACGTGTAATTGACTACGGTGGAAATTATTATGGTTTAACAAGGGGACTTAACAGAGCAGACTTATTCTTTCACACGTCCTCTATGCAATCCACATGACATATGTCCACACACACACACACACACACACACACACAGACGGGCAGTTAGAGGCAGTAGCAGGCAGGCATTTAGACAGCATGGTATAAGAGCTCAGTTGGACTGCCACACTCAGTCCAAACCAAATGAGACCATGCTGCTTCAAACTAGCCCAGCAGTCTCCAAGGACTCCACACTGATTCTCCACAGCAGATCATTAAAGTCTTGTATTCTCCCTTCCCTTCTCTCTTTCTCTTCACACTCCCTTTCACCTCCTCTCCCTCCCAGCCAACCCTGTACTGGAAAAAAAAAAGAAGTCTAAATAAAGTTAAAGTTTGAATAAACAAAGGATTTTCTCCTATTTTCCCCGCCGATTCTATGGGCTGTAGTTTCCCTGAGATCTGTGTGGAATCTCATTGGCTCTTTCCACGCTTGTTGCAGTGGTAGCTGGTTCTCAGTTTAATTGGAAACTTAAATACTTTGGGTAATGTGTGGCCCCTGGGAGCCCTTTCTGCCATATCCTTCACATACACACACACACACACAGAGAAAGAGAGAGAGAGAGCAGACAGGGTGTCTCTCTCCTTTGCACAGGACCTCCAAACCCTCGACACCCCCACCCTCTCAAACTACAGCTGTCCTCAACGACAGCCCCGGCCCTTCATTATCAAAATAGAAATTTGTGTCCTAAGTGCAGCAACATTGCTAATGCTAAATATTCAACTCCCTCAGGAGCTAATTACGCCTGAGTACTGGCAACATGGATTCCATTTTTTCACCTCCAATAACAACTGTAAAAGCAATTTGAGCATTTTTCAATTAATTAAACACATAGTCTCCCAGTAACCTCTTGTCATTTTGCCCTCCAGGACCAAAGCTAATTTGTGTAAAATAAAATGAGAGAGCGTGAGAGAGAGAGAGAGAGAGAGAGAGAGAGAGAGAGAGAGAGAGAAAGAGGGGTGTTTTTAGTCATCTTTGCCACTTAAGGAATTAAAAAAGCACACTATTAATATTTTATAATAGGGAAAGACGTGTAGTTTTCAAAGCAATCTAAAGCCAGGTTTCAACATTTAAAAAATGTTAAACTAGGTTGATCTACTGCAACCACAAGTAAGCTACAATAAATCAACTAGAGTTACATAGTATTTTTGGCACCATATCGATTATCAGTAGCTAATAATCAAGTTTCCATGAATTGAAAATTGAAATAAAATTCCTATTTTAAATAGAATTTTGCTATGTTTATTGTATATGATTCATTCATACACAAGATATTTTTTTAATCGCATGCCTTTGTAATCTTTAATAAATAAATGCAATATAATTTTTTTTATATTATGAATTAAGTTACGGTTTATTTTAAGGTGTCATAACTATTCATTTACTGTACCGAGGAATATTAATTAACTACATGTACTTAATGTATGATTAGGGTTGCTTGCATGTAATTATGTATCATTTATTGTCATTATAATAGTAAGTAAAAAATATTACGAAATAAAGTGTTTCCGTAAATTATAATATTGTGCTGCTTAAAATCCCACTGTTTTTCTATTTATTGGTTATAGCAAAAATAATTACTTACTGATTTCAGCCATAATTTTAATATACATCCCTAAAATCAACCCTCGATGAGTTCAATGCGTACAATGCTAGACAATAATTTTAATGTTGTGCCTTTTTTTGTCAAAGAATAATAATGTGTGAGGAGAATATGTGTGGGTGCATGCATCAAATCAAATATTTTCTGTCACAGCTGATGAGCAGAGCACATAAAAACTGCATTCACCTAGACACTGATGCACACACACACACACACACACACACACACACACACACACATACACACATCCAGAATCCTGCCAAACATTCTCATTATTGTCTCTTAGAGGCTTCTGTCAGTGAGTCAGATCAGAGAGAGTGCGTGAAATCTTGCTAATGGGCATTACAGCATTACGGGCTTTCCCTCGTCCTCTCCCTCCCACTCCCTCTCTCTCTCTCTCTCTCTCTCTCTCTCTTTCTCTCTCTCCCCATCAGGACCTGTGCAAAATAAAGAGAAACGCTCACACAAAAGGAACACACACAGAAGGAAAGGTAAGGAAAACATTCGGTGAATATTTACAACAGGAAATCTGGCCTATGAAAACACGAGATGTTTTTTAATGCGGAAAGCCATATCCCTCCCAACCTCCTCAATCTTCCTCTCTCTTTCTCTGTGCTCTCTTGCTCGCAGCAGCAGTCAGAGAGATGACTCCCGGTGCTGTCTAGCTTCACTTTCAAAGCGCTGTTTAAATGGGCTCCCTCAAGGACGGAAGCGCAGCCTTCACCTCTGCGCACCTCTACTGTCTCCCGCATGGACGGCCCTCTTAACTTTCCCTCCTTCCCCCTCACTCAAAATATTCAGACGCCGGCTCTGCTTTTCAACACATCCTCCCAGCGTCGGCAAATATAGGTGCGTGGCGAGCGTGCCGTGTTAAGCTATGAGATCCGAGGCTTCTGCTACAGTCATTACACGGTGTGCTGCTCACACGCTGATGTTGTCTGAAGAGCGTCTCATCTGCATAGGGACACACTTCATGGGTTACACTCACTGCACACACATTGCTCTTTTGCCTTCATTAACAGGCTACAGGGAAACAAATATGTCTGAGACGATGCAATGTTTTGATAGTGGGTTGCTGCGCTTAATTATCATAATGTAAAAAATGGCAATGCTCAACGATGTGAAAAACGCATTGCATAACAAAATGGACTGACACCCTTCAGTTAAAAAAAAAAAAAATTGTATTTTTGCATCATAATATTGACATACCTCATCCAATAATTAAATAAATAAATATGTTTGCACAATCATAATATTGACATACTTTACCCAAAAAATAAATAAAACAAAACAAAAAATCAGTCATCATTTAGTAATGCTCATATCATTCCAAACCTGTAGAACACAAAAGAATATATTTTTTTAAAGAAAACACACACAGACGCACGTATACGCTTGTTTTCTTGTTGCTGTTTTGCAGGAAAAAAAAGATTGTGATCTAGTGATCAACACGGAGGTGAAATTTCATTCAATTCAGTCCAATAGGAGTAAGAATGGAACTCTGGCGACATCTTCCTGGTTTTGTAGTGATGGGACTATAGAGTAAGCACAGGTGTGACGAGTGGCTCTTTGATCTCACTGCTATATTTTTATTGAGAGGGTGGAACCACATTTCTGTGGGTTACAGATGCTTATGGGAAATGAAAGGTGAGCACACCCGCAGATACCAGTGTGTCACACTAAAATACATCCTCCCTGAGGGAGAAGGGAGGCAAGGAAGAGGGTTATGCAAACAGATCATCAGCAAATAATGCCTGGGCCCCAAGCAACAAAAGTCAAATGCTTGAATGCTACAACTGGGAAATAGATGCACACACACAAAATAGAGAAGTACCTCAGAGGCATATGGACAGATACCTGCAGCGAGACGTCCTCAAATAGTCAACCAGGTGTGCAGAGACAGACTCTAGGAAATGTCTTTGGAGAATTCCAGCTTCATAATACCCCTTTTCCAAGAACATTTAACATGGTTTACATTTCTATATGATTACTGTGTATTTATTATTCAATTAAAATGTACTCCAGTGTATTTCTAGAGCACTGTGTCAGACTGGCGTTCTCTTTCTAGATGTATTATGAGAGGCTATATCATGTATTATTGCAGCATAACAAAACAGCTCATTTGGATCCAGCACCTCGGTGATATCATCCTAATGAGGAGCAAATGGGGAACGAGGCCTCGCTCGTATTGTTGTTGCCACAGATTACACCTGACACCCAAAACACAGAGGCTTGATCGGGTAGCTGTTCAAATGTATCAAAGGCAGTGGAGAGAAACCCAACACCTCTGCTGCGAAAAAGCGTTGTGGGGAGAATGTGAGAGGGCAAGTACGGTATGCAGAGAGGCAGGCAGAGAAAGCCATCTACATTTCAAATGCAGAGGATGTTTTCCGTTGGATGTTTATGAAACATGGCTGCTGGGATTGAGCAACTGTAAGAGGATATGGCATCAAAGAGCTGCTCAGAGAAAACAAAACAACAACACACCATGCTCACGGAAGAGGAGAGACGAACACAACTCCTCCTAAGAATTATGCAGCAGCTTCAGCTGATTACCTGCAACCGTGGGCCTCTGAAAGACCCGCTCGAACCTCAGGACCAGACGCAAACTCTCTGGATGGAGAGTGGGTGTGGCTTGATTCTGACCAATGACAGGAGGGCTCTGCTTAAAGAGGGAACGAACTGTGAATGGAAGGGTGCACTGAACGCTGCGATGACAGTAAAACAAGGATGCTACAGCCTTGACATAAAGCATCTGCATGTATGCAAAAACAGTCCAGGTAAACATCCTCAAAATCTAAAACCTATTTAATATGTACACTTGTCCTTTAATCGTTTAATTTAATGAGTTCAGTTAGGCACTGAACCAATAAAATAAAATAAAATAATGTTAGCTTACCATACCGGGCCAAAGAGGTTTAGAGTAGAAGAGTTTAATTCCATTTACTGTAATCCTCTGGAGGTCATGTTAGCTTGCTCGGTGTATATTGACAACTGCAGTCAGAAATAAAACAACTGCGGCCGCTTGTTTTCTCACACCAATTAAAGGGCATTGTGACAGATCAGGGACTGCTAAGATTTTGAGTCTCAGTGAGGCTTTTAATGAAGCCGGTGCCTTTGTTCTACAGCAGTTTATCAACTGCCTATAACCTTCTAGCGCTGATTATTGGCATATATTCCTTAAAATTATCTAAAGCACAAGTGACAGTAACACTTTAGATTGGGAAAGACATATATATTCACTAGGTATGGGGTGGATAAGGTCATGAAGAATATGTCATATGTGTATAATATGTGTTAGTAGTGAGAATTCAGTCAAGGTTGTAAGAGATTGGACAGATGTCATTTTTGATGGGACGAGAATTTTAAGACTCCATCCAAACAAAGCTCATTAGTTTGTATTTACTTTGAATGCACAGCGGTTTTCTTGTGACTCCTTGCCAAGAAATATTTAGAAAACAAATATCATCATTCAAAAACAAAACTTCTTAAAATCAATAAATCACATACCATTATTTCTATCTCAAATGTAAAGTGTTCTCAAAATGTATTTAATTTGAAATGTTATTATTATGACTATTTTTATTTCCATTGTTGTTATTGTGAATATTAAAGTGTGTCGATGTAACAACCCTTTAAAATATCAGAATCTGTTGAAGGTGCTTCTACTCACACTTTATCAGACTGAAATCGCTAGGTTCATTCTGTCGTTGCACCCAAAGATAATAAATAAATGCTTAAAACTATGGTGGATACACCAATAATTTCATTTTTTTTAATACCAGTTGTAAAAGTTGCTGCTATGCAACTCTTTGTATACATAATGTAAAACTACTAAAATATAATACCTAATGGCTATTTTATACACTTACAAAATGTGGTAAGCGTAAATATTGTCAGGTGAGATTTTAGTGCAATGCCGGTGGGTTTGATTTAATATTAGCAGACAACAAATGAGCCCTACAAGGCACAGGCATCTGCAGCAGTACAGAGTGTATTGTATCGTTGTGTGCCTTGGTGCTGATAAGAGATGCGTCGGCAAAAACCTGAAAAAGCTTGTTTTCCCAACACTCAATCCTCATTAGGCTCAATCAATACTCCTTTAGTCCTTCAGCTTACTGACTCATTTCAAAATAACATTACAGGTCATTTGTCTCATCATTGCTCGTGCCGCATTACGGTGCTTTCTCGCTCTAAGAGCAAAGAATGACACGGGGAGAAGAGAGAATGTCGGATATTGAGATTTCTATGTTGTGGATACAACTTTAAATATTTTTTTTTTGGTGAGAAGTCATTGAAAAATCAATGTCTGCTTCCTACAATCCATTTCAACCAAATCAATCATAATCTTGCCGGCTGGCAGGGGAAAGAGAGAGCGAGAGAGAGAGAGAGAGAGAGAGAGAGAGAGAGACAGGGGGAGGGAGATGAGAGAGAGAGAAAAAAAAAGAATGAACGAGAGAGAAAAATGCACACAATCTTTGTCTGAAATCTCTCAATTCTAAATCCATTCTCATAAAAAGCTCATCATCACATCGTTTAGCCTGGCTAACGGCCTGTCAGTCACCAGGGGCCTCTGAGGAAGACTACCGGGAATATGGAGCCACAGCTGGGGGACCCAGGGACCCAGTCTATCTCTGCTATATGAACACTTTAAAATTGACTGGGGTGGTAAAGGCTATCATGATGAGAATCAGCAAGTCGATTAAATCTGCTAGAAGTCCCTCATGGTATTTTCACACCTGTTCCAGGGGGTAGAAAAAAATACCAGAGTAATCACGTTTAAAATAAATGAGCTCCTGCATCAACATTCTAGGTGGTTTCAATAAAAAGGTCCTCGGCAAACCTATAGAGTACTGACAGATTTAGATTGCTCTTTTTAAGGATCAGCATTGCCCCTTTTGATCTTGTGCCCTACTTACATAGATTTTTGGCTCATGCTCCATTACAAGCAGCATTGTTCTGAGTGAACACATGGTTGTGTACGCGGCCACTCATACTTCAAATGCTTACACGCATAACATTGCACGGAACACAACTGATACGAATGTTTTACCTGGGTTGCGCACATTTTATTATTTAAAGTAAAAATGAAATGCACAGTTTTCACGTTGTCGAAAAGATGACAAACATTAACTTGTACTTCACTTTTCATATTTGCTTTGTGAGTGTTACACACAGCTACTTCACGTTTTTAACATGGTTCATTTCTGGTTCACGTTCTGCACTCAATAGCAGATTTGATTAAAAAATATCATCGTTTTAAAGCATAAGAGCAAGAAAAAAAATCATGATGATTTTTTATTGTTTGCATGGATTCTGTGCTGAAAGTGTCCTAGTGCAGAATATAAACATTTAAACATAAATGTTTATTTTGCTGTTTCATGCTTTGTTATTATTATTATTATTATTATTATTATTATTATTATTATTATTATTATTATTATTATCATCATCATCATTATCATTATTATTATTATGTTGCGTCGCTGCTTAGGGAACGGGGTTTACTTGTGCACATGTGTTTAATCATTTCATAAAAATGGCAAGGTCAAAAATAAATCACATCCATTATTCGCTACGGATCTCCCCAAAGCATTAACGGCGGACTGTTTAGAATTTCAATTGGCTTCCAAGTGGCAAAACCCCTTAGCTAATACATCAAAGAATATTTGGCGTCAACTAATCGGTTTAGGGCAGATTTGGAGTGGCTAAAATCCGTTTGAGGGGGACGGAAAGAGAGGTACACGTTACCGGCTGCCCACTGCTGTCGAGAAAGACACGCCTAACCTCGCGCCTCGAGGAAACCTGTCATGCACTTCACGTTAACTAACTTTGTTTAACCAGCCCATTCTGCGCGCGAACGCGAGAAGCAATTAGTCTGCTACAATAGATAATGCTTTCTAATAATAGTTTCTAAATCCAAATTAAATTACGTCGTTTCCCTCAGGCATTTTGCTCCAAAAGCACCACTTGAAATACCTCCCCCTACTTTTTTTTTTTTTTTTTTGGTTGATCGTCCTTGTTATATTTCCTTTGACGTATTGCATTATTGTGCAAAGATTCAGACTCTTACATATCCGCACGACCGGTCACGTCGCAAAAATCGCGCGTAATTGGAAACGTCCGACAAAGCGTCCGTCACAAAACAAGCAGGAGAATAACTTATACATCAGCGAGCGCACATATCCTAACATAAGCCTACACCTCCCCTTGCCGTCCAGTCTGGGAGTTCACGGGAGCATTTCGAGAAAATAAAGCACTAAGTATTTCAATGCAAGGACCCTCTGCTGAAACGCCGTGTTCAAAAGTGCTGTTGCTCGAGGTGCCTCGATTAGGTCATTATATAAAGAATGTCATTTGAGTTAAATAAGCGGTTTCCTACCTTTATGCAATGCAGCGCGAGCAGAGTGCGACTAGTCCCTGCTGCATTTCTCTTTTCCGAGCTTTCTTTCATTCACCCCTCCACTATCGCTAAACAGACCGCTTATCGAATCCTATTGGCGAAGAGGAACTCATTACTGCCGATAATACTCTATCAATGAATATTGACGTCATTTAAATGCTACTCCCGGGTATCCTTGGAAACCGATACGCTATTTAGAGGTGACTGTGCAATGGCCACTTCCAACTGTGCTTCAGCAAAAACAAACAAACAAACAAAAAAAAACAGGAAACATATTATATCAAGTTGGGTATTTAACGAGGTTAAGGATTTAATATGGATTATGTTTTGGGGTTTTTTTTCTGTTGTATGCACTCGATTCAAAATGCAAAAATAACGATAAAAACGTGCATGGCAATTTCGGTTCGCTCGTTAATAGAAATGACACTCGATTTTATGTATTTGCATTACATTCAAGGGCGGTGCGGATATAATAAAAACGCTTCGCTATATCACAGTCGACAACGCGGTAATTTCGTACGTCTACAGTTTGTTTTGCTTTGAACTTAGCATTGGTCCACCGAGTTTGAGCGTCATCGTTCTTCACTCCGGAGAGTGCGGTAACACGTGACATCGTGAACACGCTCTGTAGCAGCGCCTACAGCGATCCCTTTCGGCTCAGAGAGACTTTAACAAGTGAGCCGATCTACGGACTCCTGCGTGAACTTCCTCAGACACCACTTTTGTTTTTGCTTCTTTAGGTTTGCTTGTTACTGAACGCTGGATGTATTTATCGGTTCACATGCCGTTTGTAAACGTGTAAAGGAAAACTGGCAGATTAGTAGATTTTCACTTTTGTAAATTTACTGCAATTTCCAACATTTTACATTATTTGGGTATGTGTGGACGGCAAGTGCGTAATTTAATTAGCAGAGCGCGCGCGCGCAAACACACTTTGCTTTGTTTTTATTAGGCTTTTGAGTAAAATGTATTAACTGTTGCGATGACGTGTAGTAGCCTATGTAAAATATTTTTTATATAGGCTTAATAATATATTTAAGATGGCTCTCTTGTTATTTGTTCGTATATACGCACACAATAACAAATAAAATAAAACGCACGAGGACATTCTCCGCCGCAGAGGAATATATCTGTTTGAATCAAAGGGGTTTAGAGCCCCTGGTCGTGATGGATTTGCCGTGGTTCATATGGTCTTAATCTGTCTGCGCTTGGGGCTTTGGTGTAAAGGAGAAGAAGATCTGGTTTGTTCCGGGATCTAAGGCGAAAACTGTCCAGCGGACAAATCAGTTAACACCTGTCAAAAGTTACTTCTTCACTTTCTTACCGCTGAGACTTGATCTAAGCGCGCATGCAGTCACTTTAGGTTCTTTGTTTTTGAAAAAAAAAATGGGAAAAACGTTTTGCAAAAAAATATATATTTTTCCCCAAGCTATAGATTATTATATAGTGAGGCGATAAAACGGATTACTTCCAAATTATCCACGATTATTTGCAAACGCGTGACACTTCGAAAACGACACCAAAACAAATCCGTGCTGGGCTGACTTAAAGCGCTACGGATCGCAGTCTGTCGCGCGTTCTTGAAAAGAAATGTTTCTACAAGCTTAAAATGAGCGTCAAGAACAAAAAAAACAAGGAGAATGAAGAACTGCAAACGGTACTTGTAGCGTCTCCTGTCGTATTTGGCAAGCCGTCCCCGAGAAGATAACAGTCCATTTGTTATTAATCATGTGTGAAAATGAAGGCTTCGTGTATTTAGAAAATGAGGAAAGTTGAAGTTGATGTACTGGCTCGTATGAGACCGCCATCCAGGGGCTGTAGCTGTTCGGTCTAAGGCACTGAGGCTTGTTAGAGACAAAAATAGGGGGATAGCGGGGGAGATTGTTAGTGAGTGCCAGGATACGAATGTAGAGAAAGAGAGAGAGAGAGAGAGAGAGAGAGAGAGAGAGAGAGAGAGAGAGAGAGAGAGTGTCGATTCAGGCAGGGCTGCTGTAACCCAGCTCCAGCTTGCCTTTCCTTCGATGACTACACCCCGAGAGGAGGAGCGAGAGGCTCATAGTAGGCGTCAGAATCCTCAATTTCCAACTTAGCATCCTGGCAGGACACTCTCCGAAGCAAAGCCCCATCCGAGAGCAAAAAACTTGTCCCGCGCGCTCGGCATGAGAGTCACAGCGCGCGCAGAGTGTGAGAGAGCGCCTCGAAGATCCGCGTGCGAGTCCGACAACGACTGATTAACGAGTGCGAAGTCTATGCATTCGTCGTTCTCTTTCATTTCCATCACTGCTATCGACGCGAGGAGGACGGGACGGAGGTCTGTTTACTCGGAACTCTATGAGCGAGCGCGAAGAGCGCGTGAGAGTTTGAGGGAGAAGAACTCAAGTGAGAAGCTTATATTTGGATCTTCACCATGGCGTACCCTCAGGGCTACTTGTATCAGCCATCCGCCTCTTTGGCACTCTATTCGTGTCCTGCCTACAGTACAAGCGTGATATCGGGACCCCGGACAGAGGAGCTGGGGAGATCTTCTTCTGGCTCTGCTTTCGCTCCCTATGCCGGATCTACAGCGTTCACCAGCGCCTCGCCAGGCTACAATACCCATCTCCCGTACAGCGCTGATGCGGCCGCGGCCACTTTCACTTCTTACGTGGTGAGTGCGCTATTCACCGTCTTATTTTTCTACTTTTAGAAGTAGTTGCCGGATCATTTTTTTTTACGCTTTGTTGTAATGCACGTCGTGTCGCAAGCCCGAGACACAGCGATCATTTGCGCAACATCTGCGGTTTTATCAATGAAATATGCATTCGCGGAATTGGGTTTCATGACACTTTTAAATAAAATATAGTGCGGTACAAATATTTCAAACAGCCCCCAAAAAAATGTTCTCAAACAGACGTTAGCCTACAACAAAAAGGCATTTGACGATTGCATTTGCGCCGTAAATAAAGCAGTTAACTTCGAATTCTAGAAAAGCGAATAGAAAAACACGCAAACCTGATTTCGACTATTTACTGAAATAAATAGGCCTATATTTATAGCCCACGAAATTATTTTGTTGTCATTTTTGGCAACGCGAATTCAATTCGAGAGCAATACTAAATTGAAATTTAAAAAAAGAAATAAATGATCAGCGGTTCCCCCCATTTGTCCTCGACCATGTATTTAGTCAAATGGGCTACTTAAAAGGAAACATGTTCTACCGGCTATTTAAATGTAAAGTGCGTGCACGTAGGCCAGCGCCGGTCAGTTCGTGCACAGCACACTGTCAGATGACCCCACGTAAAGCTGCGACTTCTAATTAGCTGGACGGTCTGAAAATAATCGCAAAAAGTCAGTTTAGCTGTCGAAGGGAGATTTGTGATCGTTAACAAAGAGGAGGTATTTCTGATGGAAAGTTGTGAAATTGGATTTCACAATAGCCTAATTCTTTCTGAGGGGAATGAGGCAACTGACAAAATCTAAATGACAGAGTGCGTAGCCCCACGGCCTTGCGCTTTACCGTTTTGATGAATTAGATTGAAAGTGTGTACATGTGGCGTGCATGTGTGTGTTTGTTTATGGTGTGTTCGCGTAAGTGATCTGTAACCGATCCTACATTGTGCGCAGGTGTCCATAAAGTGATCTTTTGCTAATAAAAACCATTGGTTTTGGCTCCTTGCAGAGCTCCCCGTATGACCACACGACAGGCATGGCCGGATCTATAGGGTATCATCCTTACGCTGCTCCCTTGGGCTCGTACCCGTACGGAGACCCAGCTTACCGCAAGAATGCTACCCGGGACGCCACGGCCACTTTGAAAGCCTGGCTTAACGAGCACCGGAAAAACCCGTACCCCACCAAAGGCGAGAAGATCATGCTGGCCATCATCACGAAGATGACCCTCACTCAAGTGTCCACCTGGTTCGCCAACGCCAGGAGGAGGCTAAAGAAGGAGAACAAGATGACCTGGACCCCGCGGAACCGGAGCGAGGACGAGGAGGAGGACGAAAACATTGATCTCGAGAAAAACGACGACGACGAGCCAAACAAGCCCACGGACAAGGGAGACTCCACAGACACAGAGGCAGGTCTGTGGAAAAATCATCAATTTTTCATCGCAGTCGTTTCCACTCCGGGCGCAAAATTGATTGCTGGTTAATGGTGGTATATTATTTATAATGGGAGAATTGCTTTAAATAATAATCACCTTGAACTCCTCTAATTTGACTTCTTATGGACTGAGAATTGCTGGTGACGTATGGTGTTTTGCACTTCATTTATCTCGAGCTGCATAATAAGGACACAGCTGGCGCGCGGCATCTCATTTAGAGCTATAATAACACCAGCCATATTTTATTATTATTATTATTATTACCATTATTAGTCTATTATTATTGATAACAATAAAAATAATACGTCTTAAATTACTTTTACGTGGCGCAGAAATACAATTAATTGTGAAACTGAGCAAACACGACAATTTAAAAAATAAAAATAAAAACGTGCATGCAATATTTACCTATTTCTCAAAAATGATGATTATTGTCAACAATTGTTTTATAATTTTTTTTTTATTTATTTTTTTTTTTTAACTTTCAGATCACAAACTCATCAACCCAGGGGAGCTACCGTGCGACAGGTTTAAAGACGAGTCTCACGCTAAAGATCTCGATCCGCCTTTGACAGACTCGGAATTAAAAGACACGGAGGAGAGGACGGATTTGCTCGCCGAGCAAGCAAAACCCACCACCTCTTCTCCCTCCGTCCTGCAGAGAGGGAACGATCTCATTACGCAAGAAAAGCCCTCAGAACCGGGCCACGCCGCGAGCACGGGGAACAGCAACGTAACGTCCGTTATTCACTCCCCCCCTTCGGCGCCCAAACCCAAACTCTGGTCTCTGGCCGAGATCGCCACGTCCTCGGACAGGTGCAAAGGGAGCAGCGAGGCTCCGCAGGCCGCGGGGTTAGGTCAAAGCACAGTCATAGCCAGCGCTGCCTCGCCGACTCGGTCCTCCCCTCAGTGCCCTCTCCCTAATAACACCGTCCTTTCTCGGCCTATTTACTACACGTCCCCTTTTTACCCGGGCTACACGAACTATAGCACTTTCGGACACCTCCACAGCAGCCACGGCACCAACACCAGCTCCACGGCACATTTCAATGGATTAAGCCAGACTGTTTTAAACAGAGCCGAGGCTCTGGTAAGAGAGAGCAAAGTAAGAAGCCAAACACAGGTAGATCTTTGTAAAGACTCACCTTATGAGCTAAAGAAAGGTATGTCAAACATTTAATACCGGATTCACGGCCAATCACACGGACATTTATTTATTATTTGTGGTTGCTTAAAGAAGAAGCAAAAGAAGACGCATTCTGATTTAAAAAAGAAAAAAAAAGAAAAAGAAAAAAAGGGGACAATTATTTTCTGAGTAAATGCTTATCCTCAAAATCTTAGTTTCTGAATGGTTAATCAAGAGGATGTAACTTCTAAGAATTGTCTTAAACGCTGCAGCCGCCTGAGTCTATTTGTATTAAAGACTAATATGTATATTTAATGTAGCATTTTGTATTTAAAATGGACAATACACTATCTTTGAAGTAAATTATGGAAAAGAAAATGTGTGCAGCGATTGATTTGGGAGTTTTCGTGCACGTTAATGGCGATTTGATAGCTGCACGATTTAAAGCGATGTTATTTATCCGCGGTTACGTGGCGTCACGAGCGGACGGAAACGCAGTGTGACGAGATGCTTGGAATGAGCGCGGAAATGCTTTACCCCTAAAAAACCGAGCAAGGGCGGCGCATTTTAAAACTCAGGCGGTTTGGGAAAGACGGGTCTCTTTATTTGCCCGGTTAAGTTTTTACTCAAGTTTTTTTTTTTTTTTTTTTTTCTCCCGATAGCATTCGGTCGGGAGAGCAAACAGAGAGATGCCTAGACGGATGAATATTGATATGACAACACCGGCAAAAGTGTCGAGCAGTCATTTAACCCAATTACATTCCAACCGCGTCGTGTTATATGCAAAGCAATCAGGTGGCGAACTTCGGTAATGAGTTCGATTTTATGCCAAATTTAGACCTCATTACTATTTCCTAGGCGTGGCAAAGTGGTTAGAGCGGCGCGGCGATGCGGAGTGGGTCTGGGAGCATACTGCTCTGTTATATCATTAAATGGTAGGATAGGCTTAATAGTGCTTTGGATTATAGACGCTGATGGCTTTCAAGAGTGTAGCCAAGGTGCCGTGACAAGCAAATGTCCCCCTGGCACGGCCTGTCCCCTTAGTACTGTCCTGCACCTCTACCCTCACCCGCAGGTAGGTGTCACACTTGCTCTTAATTTCGAGGCCCGACTCTTTAGGAGACCGCGAGCGAAGCTTTTTCCAAGAAGCGCAGACGACCTGGAGTCAATGCTACAGATACGGTTTAAAAAAAATTAAAAACTAAAAATGTTTATGCGCTTTAGCAAATTACAGAAAGAGTCGACGCACCTCACGCAGGGATTGCAATTAAGAATTAAGAAAAATCAGCTTCGTTAACTCAGTTGTTCGTTTTAAACGAATTTGTTCTCTAAATTGCGACACGGCGAGTCTATAAATTATGCAGCTCTCTGGGACGTAATTAAAAATAATAATTAAATAATTGTTTGAAAATTAAAAAAAAGTTGTCGTTCGTTATATGTGCGAATCAGCTATATTATCTAAAATGGTTCCGTTAAATGTAATTATTATTCAATATTAATATCATTAATACAATTTATTTTCAGTATCGGTGGCCTATCACATGGCCTACTTAAAAAAGGACGAGGCAATTACATCGTTTAGCACGTCTTCTACGCAAGACTCTTATTTCATCTAAAAATTAATGCATTGAATTATAAGCAGAAATGTATTAAAATAATAATAATAATAATGATACTAGTAGACGTGAGGACGGGAAGCGACTTGATTCAGTCGGAGGTCGTGTCATTAATCTCTATAGTTTACTTTGCGCACTCCAGTTGAAAAGTCCCCTGGGTTTCATTTAATTCCCCTGGCTCTAATGTCCTTCCCCGGCAGCGGAGCGGGTGAGGGGGGCAGCTATATTTAATCTCTCGGAGTGGGACGGAGCTGCCGCTGCACCACATCAGCCGGCTAAATAGCATAATTATGTTTTTCTTTGCTGATCCCTCTAGGAGTTCAAGCATTCGATGCAATGCCCCGCGTGTGCGCAAGCCCTTCTAGAAGTTTAAAAAGCAGCAATTCATATTCTCCAAGACAGATGGTCACATTCTCCTCCCGAATTAATCTAATAATTTTTTTTTTCCGAATTGTTACTTTTTTCTCTTTTTTTGAAAATACGCTTTCTTCTAATGCCGATATGCCAGGATTAAATACTGAAATATCGATAATAATTTACAATCTCATTTTACGCATGATGGAAATCAATTTCAAACGGTAGACGGGGATCCCGTAAAAGCTCATTTCTACGCCTATAGACAAAATAGGGCGAGTCTTTTGAACACACTCAAGATGCCTAATGCACTCCGTAAAGATCGCGTGAACTTCAAATAAAATTGCAGACTGTAGCGCGAAAATAAAACATCTTTAACTTTCGGAAATTTCCGAAGGTCAATCACTAACACGTGACTTAAATCAGCGATTGTCTATTTTAATTCGCTGTGTTGAAAATGGCATATTATAATAACGAAAGACAAATAGTGTATTGTTATTCAATGTATTGTCGGTAATAGTTTTAGTCTATTAAAATCGCGCATAACCCAGCCTTTTTTTTTTTTTTTTTTTTTTTTTTTTTTTAAACACAAGCTTCAATTATCTTCAGCGTGACTCAATGTATTAATCCAGTAAGCTTTTAGATTCGGTTCTGCCGGTCTGTGCTTTTGTAAGAATGAATAACCGCACGAACCCCGTAATGATCCCACACGACTTTGTTCAACTTTTTTTTTTTCCCGCGTCTGTCTCCCTCTCTCTCTCTCTCTCTCTCTCTCTCTCTCTCTCTCTCTCTCTCTCTCTCCCTCTTCCAGTTGAATGGGTCTCAGTCTCATTGTTCGGAAGAGATCCACAGTCGCTGTGTGCATGTCAAGTGAGAGCGAGACAGTTCCCACGTGTAAAAAAGAGACTGAGACGAATCTAACCGATAGGCCGAATAAAGAAAGTATATGCTGAAATAAGATTTTAAAATGTAAATGTGCCGTTTTGCGAAGAAGCTTTACCGCAGCTCTGCGATAAAAGGAAAAGAGTAGCGTACAAAAGAGCAATGTGACCAGAAACGACTTCATTTGCCTAAATAATAATAGGAGGGAATGCGATGGGGGCGAGCTCTGAAAAGGTAAAAGTGCCTATTTTTATTTATTATTAGGATATGCACCTGAATTCATTTAGGTCTTAGTTCGTGGAGAATAGGCTGTATCGAACGAGAGTATGGGAAAACGAAATTAGAACGAAATCGAAATGGGCTTTAACTCCTAGCTGTTAAAAAATAGGCTACATCGGGAAAGCGAGTGTCGACAGGCCCCTTGCAACTATTTGCTTTCATTAGAAACGTGACATTAGCTTATTCACGCCGCAGGAAAAAAAAACTGGACAAACAAGTCAGAATAAATAGAGGAGAAAGTGGGACGAAAACAACCCAACTAATGATTTGGGGCACATTTACATTAACTTTTTTTTTTTTTAAATATAACGGGATTGGAAATAAGTTAAAACAAATACATATAAAAAAAATCTGTGTCCCAACAGGCATTTATTAAGGCGCGCGTTCATAACGCACGCGCCCATAATTCCACAAAATCCCTTTCCTCTTTCTAGGCTGCATTTTTAAACATGACAGGAATTGTCAGTAAATTTGTAGGGGGAAAAAAAAATGCAGAACCGATCCTGTAAAATTCAGTGTATGGTAAATATCCTCTGGGTGTATTTCCTAAACGCGTTTTGCATATACCACAGCATTTCCACACTCTACAACCTCACAAAACCGAGCACCAAATTAACATTTTTACGAACGAGATTCTGTTGCATCTCTGCTTAATACGTGATGATAAATGAGTTTAAAACAGAAAATTCGATCTTAAAACATCCACGCGTAAAATTACACCTGCCACGTGATCGCGCGCGGCGAGCGGCCGGGCCTCTCCAGAAAAGCAGGTAAAGTCTACGGCGTAACCAGAACCTGTTGATAAAAAATAATCGCTAAATCACCGTTAAAATGTACCGGACCAAGTGTTCCAAATCGGATTTCTGCATAATATCGACAGTCCACCTGATAACAGCTAACTACTACTTGATCCCTCCACACTAACGCTGGGCTGCTCCAGCTGAGTCGAATCAAATTCAGCTCGAATGTGTAAAAGGACACCCATTTATTTGACCTGCTTATAATATGCACTGGGACATCTGCGCGAGGCAGCAGAGCAAGTGTGGCCAAATACTCTTTTTCTTCCCTCCCTTGTCTCTCCTTGAAGTGAACAATATGTCGGTTGATTACGGCTAGTTAGTTTAGAAAAATACATAAACGAGAAAACCGCTCGAGGGGACCTTGGTCGGAAGAAAAGCGGGCAAAAATGCGTAAATATATATATATATATATATATATATATATATATATATATATATATATATATATATATATATATATATATATATATTTCTAAACATCCTCCTCATCCCCGATAAGGAAACCGAAGTGGAGTGGCCTTTTCAGTACGGCATGCTGGGAATACCTCCTCCCTTTTATTTAATCATCCAATCCCACTGAGGAACCTCTTAATTAATTATGGGTGCTAAAAATTCACACCAGCTGTTTCTCTCGTACTCTCTCTTCACTCCGGGGCGAAGAGTGTGACGCGGCCACGGGGCGTAATTTTCACAAATTAGCCCATTTTCTCCCCCAAAAATCGAGCTCCTGTCAGGGCCGTTCTGACGTATATCATTTCGCGGGCTCCAACGGCAAGCAGACGAGGGGGATGGAGAAGCAGAGAGCGGCTTTTCGGCAAAGCCACGGCCCGTTCGACACTTATAAATCGTTCGCGTTAAAGGAACATTTTAGATAGGCAGACGTACATCGTAAGTTGAGCCAGATGAAGTGACAGGCTGTGATTTACTGCTATTTACCCCCACTTTAGCCTAGACTTCACCCACTGTTTTCCTATTGCCCGCGTGCGGCTCTCTGGGGAGAGATTACACGTGTCATTTTCAGCTTTCTGATGTTTTAAGTGAAACCTCCTTTTTTTAAAAAAAACGTTAACGAAGAATAATCACCCGAGAGCGTTTTTGACAAAAATAAATAAGTAGCTGGTTAATTAATAAATAAGACAATAAAAGTAAAGGCACATTTTAAAAAATATCATTGGTGGATTTATTGAAATAAAAAAAAAATAATTAACTTACAGAACACATGTTGGTAGGGTATATATTGTGATTTTTAGGTTACTCTCCTTAGGTTTATGCTTTTTTCTGTACAAACTGTACACCAAGCCTACCCCTAAACTTTCCCTAATAGGAGATCTTCTGTTTTTTTTTTTTTTTTTAATTTAACACCAACAACTATTTTTTTCATTCACAGGAAAAGAAAAAGTGTCACACTCCATGTCATGTACAAATTTGTGTCTTCATAAAACATGAGTGTGAGCGCAAACACACACACATATACAAACACACACACATATACAAACACACACACAAATATTTTAGATTAAAGGACGTATCAAATTTAAAACGGCTTTAAACAAATCTCCTACTCGAGCACTGACTGTTGCATTCTCTTCACATCCAAGTAAACTATTACCAAATTAAATGATTACATTTTAATATTACATTGAAATCAAAGACAATCAGTATCACAAAGATCAAAACATGTTTTATGCGTATTTATTATTTAATGTGCGTAGTTACAACAACATTTAGGAAAAATATCAGGACATCCCATTCATTTTGTCTGATAAAGCAATTGACAAACAAACAAACAAACAAACACTTTCACTAAAAACTTCACTTTCACAATAATTGTTGAATTATTATGTTTCCCTTGTTACCGCTATCAATGGCAAGCATATGTATTATGAAGTATCAGCCCTGTCGAAAGACAAAGCCACACAACGATGGAAACATTTCATTTTAATGCAGATATAAATGCTTTTTTCACTGCAAGGAAAGAAAACAGGGACAGTTTTCAACACATTAGGCTCAGGTCCTAAGAGTCCCACAGCACCACTTTGCCTAGATAAGCGGCTAGTATTATTACATTCTTAATGGTTCAGATTAAGATTGATGAACTGTTTTCTTTTGGGCACTACACAGGGTCCACGAGAAAGGGGGGAGAGGAGAGGGGGACGGAGGAAGAGGGGGATGAAGGGAGGTCTACAAGCTGCCTGTTTATTTACATTTGGCCTTTTTAAATGATCCCTTTCTTCTAGACATCTGTTCCACATTATGACACTGATATTTAGCCTAATGGCTGTTCTGATGCGCTGCTCTGCGAGATAGCAGGAGTAAGCGGCCATTATCTGCAGCCCACCTGGGGAAGAAAGCCAAGCCTGATGATGGAAGTTATGCAGGAGAATGAGGGGCAATCATCTTTTTTTCTCTTTTTTTTGGGGGGTGGAAGAAGCTGACCAGTTTTTCACTGAGAATGTTCCCCCTCTCAGGCTGATGGATGCAAATGTAAGCTCTGTAATTGGATCAGTTCCCCAGATACAGATAAATGGCTGCTGCTTTACTGGGGTTATTTTGAGCTATGTGAAGACAGCAGCGTGTCTCTATGTGAGTGTGCGTGTGTGTGTGTGTGTGTGTGTGTGTGTTTAGGCAACATTAATGAGAAGGAGTTGAGACACGCTTTACTCAGTCACAACACTGTGTGCCTGGACCTACTGTACACATTCACACACTAAATGAGGAGGAGACAGCACTGCCCTGTGACTGTTTTCTTTCAGGCGCTTCACAGGGTGTTGAACTCCCACACACACCAATTAAGAGAAGGCACTTGCTGATGATGTACAACTAGCAATTAACAAATGTCAGGACACAAAAAAAGACATTAAAATACCTCCAGCAAGCCCAAAAACAGGTATTTCAAAAATTCATTCACAGAACAGTGAACATAAAAAAGTGCAATATATTTTCATGAAATGATTCCTTAAAGGGACAGTTCACCCACAAAATTTAATTATGTTGTCATTTACTCAACATCATTTTTTTCTTTTGGTCCATATGATGAGAGTTGGTAGTGAGACTTTATTAGGAAATTCAGAATTTCATTTTTGGCTAAACTATATCTTTAAAATATTAGGTCTTGTTTTTGTTTAGATTTTTTTCTCTACATTATCTGGTTGTTTTAAACTATTTTCTGTGACTGTACTTCTCATCAGACGTCGCAAGTAAACACCTAAGAATAACAAAGTGCAAAAAAAAAAACTGTAAATGTATTGCTCTACAAAAACAAATAATATAACAAATACCAATATCAAGCCGATGACACGGAAAGACCGTGCCTTGTCTTATGTTAAAAATAGGTGGACATGTCAGTGGCATTCTGTCTTCCTGACAACCGAGGATCTTTGTTCTTTTCCATTCGTTTGCTAAACACCTTCTAAACTGAGTATTTTGGTTGCACGCCAGCTGAGAGAGTGTTGGCTAGCTCTCTGATTAGCAGTGTGCTTTACAGCCAAGTGGAATAGGTAATCTCATCAGCCAGGCTTTTTCAACTGATAAAACGCCAACTGTGGCCTCCCCTCAACCTCCCGTGCTGGGGCTCGTCTGCATGCTGCCATCCCCCCCATTACAGGACACTGCCAAATATATTAATACCTGTTACACTGCAGCAAAGGGGGCAAGCCTCAGCCCAGGCTCAAATAATCGATTGACCTCATTTTCGATGAAGGCGCCATTTCCAGTCTGAGGAGTAATTCTCTGGCGGAGAATGCCAGAGCCATCTGGGCAAGATAGGTGTAGCGTGGCATGATTTCACCTGCCTGCCAAACACAGAGCAAAGGGGCCACAGTACAACATTGTGCTACAGAACACAGGAGAGGTTTCAACACAAGCTCATTTCAGTCTGATTACCATTCAGGTGAGCCCTGGCAATGACGAGTCACTAAACAGAAACAGAGCTTTTAAGGAAAAAATTGTCTTTTCAGTATAGCAAGGTTTCACGTTCTGCGTCGAATAATATGGTTTTGATAAATGGGATAGTTTGCCTAAAAATGTACAATGACAGTCAATGGGGTCTCCTGCTGTTTCATTGAACGCACTGCCTCCATCTTACTTTATGTTCCACAGAAGAAAAGAAAGTCATAGGTCTGAGTGATTAAACAACAAAATGTTTATTTTTGGCTGAACTATCCTATAGCTATAAACACTAAAAGAAAAAAAAAACATTACGTTCGCAAGTTACTGAACATTTCTGAACGTTTTGTGTGCGAGAGCCGAAGTTGATGCTGTTGCTCACTCTTAGAGCAGCATTTTTAGATTTTGTCTGGATCTGATTTATTAGCTTGTCAGGAGAAGCATTGTTGGAGAAGGCAATCAAAAAGCACTTACCTAGCCCCAACTAAAATGAACACTTTTTCACTAGCTAATTTCTGCTACTCCCATGGAGGGGTTGGCAACTTGTTTGATGAGGCATAAAATGATGATAAATGAATTTATTGCTCCACTGATCATCAAACAGTGGTAGTATATACTTCTTTTCTGATAACACGTTGCGTAGATCTGTCGTCATTCACGGATGGGCAGTGGGACTAGTTTTTACCCCCCTTAACCTGTCTGACCCCAGGTCAGTGTGTGTGGAACTGAGCCCGCGCCAGTGGAGAAGCAAGACAAAGGACAGTTTAATAGGAGGTTAAACTGGAAACAGGAGTGAACTCCTTGCTTTGAGGGACACAAGCTCTCAACTTTCAGTCTCTGATCAGTGTGTGGGAAAAGACAGAAGTAATCAGATATCCAACCCTCTCTTTCTTTTTCTCTCTCTTCACCCTCACTCTTTTGCCAACCATCTCCAAAAAAACAAGAGTGCCCCAAAAACTGAGAAAAAGACACTACTAAATTAAAGTTAACGAAACAAAAAAAAACATTTGTTGAAATGAAAAGTGATATTATTCGGAATATTCGATTCGTTTATTCATTTAAGCAGCCATTCTGAATACCAACAATGATTAATGACCTCCGGGGCGGTATGTAAGCGGTCGCTGTGAGGTCAAAAGCATTTCTGCATATTGGTTAAACAATCCCTTCACCCTTCCTGTGCCACTCTCTATGAGCTCTTGCACAAATCTGTGTATTAATTAAAATAATAATAATAGTAATAATAATTAATATTATAATAGAATAAGATTATATTTATGTAATTATTCTTTTTTATTATTCATCTGAAAAAGTGTGGAAAATTTACTATTATTATTATTTATTAATTTTATATATATATATATATATATATATATATATATATATATATATATATATATATATATATATATATATATATAAAAAAAATAATAATATATATATATATATATATATATATATATATATATATATATATATATATATATATATATATATATATATATATTTTTTTTTTTTTTTTTTTAACTCAATATTCTTAGATAAGTTTTTTTTTTCCTCAGCCAAGGAAAGGCAAGAATGCACTGGCACATATTTTTCCCCCACCTGTCCTCTGGCTCCCCGTTCTTTTTTGGCTCATTCTTTCCTTCCCTCTAGTTCTACAAATAAAACTAATTAGATTGGTGCTTTAGATATTCAAAAACACTCAGCATCAAACAGCAATAAACAGCAAAAGCAATTACTGAAGGGATATGTACAGATGGAATATGTGACTCTTGTATAAGTGTAAAATATAATACTGAATAAGCTCAACAATAAAAGAGTCGCAAGATACAGGTTATGACGCGTATTTTCCAACATCGGTGTCATCAATCTGTCAAACCAGCAGCTACTATGTGATGGTTTTACTGAAACATTTAATTTGCATTGACCTGACTTTACAGACTGTTGCATTCGATGTTAAATGTTGGCGCTTACAGCTTTTCAAATATGAATTTGCTCCAGAGTCTTTATGCTGAGACTTGCTAGAGAGAAAGATGGGCAGAGGATTGTGATCATGATAACCTCATTCACAGTGATGGTGGATATAAAGTGCATTTGTCAAGAATTAGAGAGATGGAGAAAGAGAAAGTTAGGGAGAAGAAAGAGAAAACATTAAGATTTACTAAGCACAGACTGATATTGCTTTCATTCTTTTGCTTTTATTCACATACTGACAGAAACCTAATCAGGGGAATCCGAATAAGCAGACAACTCAAATAAATTGTTAATAAACATCCTAATCTGACTAAAGGAGGGTGGCTATTAAAGATTGAATCATCAGACTGAGCTACAGCATTGACAATTATCTTTTTAAACAAGCGTTTTGCTTGACAATCCATTTCAATTTCACAAACGGTGAGAATATGAGCAGTGTTATTTAACGCTGTGCGTCTCTTCAGCTGTAACTGTGCCAAAACTCACTGCAACTTCAAATACAAAATATAGCTCTCATACAAGGGACCGGTCCTCTGCTGAAAAACCATGTGAAATGTAGATTCGAGACGTTGAACTACTACCTTTTAATGACAGGAGTATAATTGTATTTGCAGCTATAAACATAGATTGGTGCAAGAAAATGCATGTTTACAAGACAGACTTGCAGCTATAAACAATAAGCATAATAGCTGTTAAATTCTTGCTTAACTTAGATAATATTAAAACCCCAAACACTCACACACACACACACACACACACACGCAAGCCATTACTTCTAAAAATAATGACATATCTCCCCTGTCCTTGACCTGTAGATTGACTCGGCACAAATGTAGCTCGTTCATTAGTGTTTCTGCCTGACATTAGTTTATACATCACAGTTATTGACACACATATAAAAAAAAACCCATAGAGGGCTCGGTGTCTATGAAGATCTCCATCATAACACATGCGCAAAACCCCTATCACTTGAACAGCTCAATACTGGGCAGATTTGGGCTGATTTATGGGCCAGATTACGGGGGTAAATCACTGAACATGTATTAGGCTGTGTAATATGCATATGGTGAGTCGGCCTTAGTTTGGGTGCGTAATTGCTTTGATGTGGGCTATTAAGACTAAGAGCATAAGATTTTAGTGTCTGCCCTATATTCTTAACAATGATTATGGTGATCAATACATATGATTTGTATGTAGCTGGTCATCGATCGGATACAAGAGTCTTTGCCCTTCCCTGAAGGAGCTTTATAATGTCACCTACATTAGAGAAGGATATAGAGAAAGAGACGGAGGACAGGCTGTATGCTCATTTTAACCCTTTGTTGCGGAATGTATTCAGTCAAAAAGGAAAAATAACTGGAATTTAGAAATATAATCATTCCCAGCTTTGTATTTTAAGAGCATTACAAATCTGACAACAATAGATGCCATGCATTGCTTGCAGTGTAAGCCAATAGCAATTTAGGGGGAAGGAAATAACAATCACTGCGATTGTTGTAAAATAAAGTACAGCAATAGAAAAAGTATACAAAAAGTATGCATGATACTGCATGACAGTGTTTAACTGTTGTTGTTTTTTTATAAGTCTAAAGTACTGAAAAGACATTTATGTCTTGATACAAGCAGAACTGAAAAATATTTAACCTGTACCTTGTGGGGGTAAATCACTGAACATGTATTATGCGTAATAATATGTATATTGTGTGTAATGTGTAATACGCATATGGAGAGTATGCGTCCAAACACTTTTGCGGTCACTGCAAGTACACAGAATACGAATGACAACCCATGAAAGTATATTTTCATATTGCAAAAAGAAAAAAGACAGTAGTCAGGTTTTTGCAGTTCATGTAAACACAGGCAGTGTTTACAAAGGCCACACACACTGGGATTGTCTGGGTGTCTGTCTCACATACTGTGAGACAGTTTGTTTTTTAATGCAGACAATGTTCAAATCTGTCTGACTCTTGGTGTCTCCCCAAGGGCATCCTTCAAGAAACAACATGTGCAGAGATGTGCATTCAACAGTTTTTCCAATATCATTGCAATCTTTCATGGTAACACTGCAATAAGTATTTTAACACAAATGAATAAATATATAGCATAAAAGTAAAATATGCAATATTGTTGTTGGTAAATTTTGTAATCAAATCACGCTATAGCACTCCCATCCACAGTATGCAGACTTGCGACAAAGTAGTTAAAGAGAAAAAAAAAGACATATTGTTTTGGCTCTAAAAACATGTGCACTCCGATCTAAAAAGATGTTACAAGCCACCTGGTAGGACTGCGAAGACATCTTTTGTGTCGTTTTCTAAGGCTATACAGCTTAAAGCATGATTAATAAGCTTGGCTGTCAGAATAATTAATATTCAATGAAGCCAGCACGGATGTCTGCAGGATGATGTGGCTTCAGAGGAGATAGGCCTGAACAGGGAAGCCCTCTGGAAAATTCCTTTACATCACACACTCTTTTCACATCTGCTGCATGTTTTGAGCATTTCACTGAGTGAGATTTTGACAGACACAACAAGAATGACACCTCTATGTTCCCTCCCAATCCGACCAGACTCTCCCACAGATGAAGAAGAGGATAAGAGAGAGCGACGTTTCTGAAGAAAAGGTTCAAACTACTTCAACTGTTTTGGAAATACAAGACCATGATATGTGAGCCGCGTTCACAGATCACGCTCATAACTTTGTTTGTTCTTCAGTAATAATTTAAAATGGTTGCGGGGGGAAAGGCAGCATTTGAATATGTTACTGTAGTTATATTAACATGGATTAACATTTTATTACTGTGATATGTGCATCTCTCTCTTTCGCTCTCTGGCAGTTTTATCAAAGTACCTATGTTAGACACGGCTGCTGGGGGACCTATTAGCGGGCAATGCTGTGTAATCAATAAGAAACACATCAGAGAAAGAGAAAGAGAGGGAGAGATTAGTTTCAGCTTACTAGCTTCATTAGTAAACTCACACTTAGGTCATGACCTGCTGGTTATTCCCGTCACTTTTATGTTGCCTGGATCAGAGTTGCAGCTCTTTCAGAAATTCACTCTGCATTATATGAGCAGACTCCTGCTGCTTCCCATCGCTGTGAGGGGCATAGCAGAAGTTTGTTTACAATGCGGCTTTCTAAAAGTGTGGAAATGTTTTATTCTTTGCTATCAACATGGATGAATTTACATTATTCCTGCGCAACTGAATATCTGTTTGTACAGTATGTAGCAAAGACGAAATGTGCTGATAACGTGTTTTTTTATGCATCTGTGAATTCTTTAATGATGATTAGGGATGTACCTGACAGATATTTCATTATTTGATTATGATTCAATTAGATTCTGATTTTTTATTATTATTTCATTTTGTTTAAAAGCTTTTTTTATTTTAATGCTACTATATAAAATAGAAATATTTGATATACTATAAATATTGGTAACACTTTATTTTACGGTTACACCTATTAGTTGTTTATTAGCGTGCATTTAACTAGAATATTAGCTATTTATTAGTGCTAATTAAGCACATATTAACGCCTTATTCTACATGACCTTATTCGACATCCCTAATCCTACTCAATATCTAAACTTAACAACTACCTTACTAACTATTAATAAGTATCACATTTCAGAAAAATAAGCAGAAAATTTGTGTTACCTATTCTGAAGTGTTACCTAAATATTTATTTAAATATTCCATAGTGTTAATGCGCTAGGCTGTGATTCTCAAAAACATCTGGCCGTTTGAAATGGTACCTGGTTTTAGAGTCCTGAATGAGAATAATTTGTTCGTTAACTGGACTACTGGAGAAAAGTTTCACCCAGCCACACATCAGAGAGTATTCACAAGGCAACAATTTCATTTCATGCACACACACACACACACACGCAAAGACTCTCACCTGTGTTTCGACTTGTCAACAGTCTCAAGTTCCACCCAGTCCTAACATTAAGCAGGCTGATTTCTGTCTGCAGGGCGGGTCAAAGTTTGAGTGAATTCCACTGTCCCTGTGTTTATGTGTAAACTTTTCAAAGGCTGAAAACAAGGCAGAGACACCTCACACCACAGAAGCACTCTGCCATTACCAGCTCCAACACAAACCAGACAATTACAGCAGACTGATACAGTCTGAGCCGCTCTGGAGACATTGTCTGCGGTGAGGAGGTTTGCCATTGAGAATGTAGAGAGAGGGGGAGTGTAACCTTTTAAATTTAAGCAATTGTACCACACAACACTGGATACCCGGCTGGTGCCCACGGCTCCCTCCTCCCGCTGTTAAATTCCAGCTTAAGGAGCCTGCCAATCATTACAGTGAATGCGGTTCTCTCCAGGCTTGTGCTGGAAACACTGCATCTCTGTCAAACCCTACATTAACCCAAACACTATCGGCCTGCTGATCGCTTGCATGTTTGATTGCAGATGGTTCTTATGTCGTCGGTAAAGGCATATATGAAAAAAAAAGCTGGTGAACGGTATAATCAGACATCTAACCGCAGTCTGGGAACACTACTACAGGAAATTGCCACCAGTAATCAGAAGAGAGGACAGGCCTAACACGATGCCAATACCCAGCTGAATTACGCATCAATATTATATTTTAAAAGAGTGTCTGTGTTTGCATTTGCATACCCGTCCACAATATTAGCGTTTAGACGGCACCATGGGAAAACATTCCCAGATATTGAGCTGCTGCCATTGGCTTAATCCTCAAAAATATCCTTTTACAACACATTGACTGCCTGTCAAATGGTGACTTTCCGTGTATATGTTCACCACAGGCTGAAAAGAAACCAAAGGACGATTTTTCAATTGGCGACCTCATTATCGCCGATTCCCCTGACTAGCCTCCACAGAGCGGGATAGAATACAAACGCTTTCCTAGCATACATCGCAGTGAAATTGTACACGGCAGTGGTTCGTTCACACCCAAAGCCACGGTGACAGACACAGTACAAAGCCACAGCACTCATAGAATCCACCCAGTAAAAAATGCATGCAGTGTATGAAATATGCATACCATCCTATGTCACTGTCTGCCACCGCCGCACATGCGTGCCACGCTCGCATGGAGTAGCATCCATGTTCCTGCCCTCCTTCTCTCTATTTCCTGCCTTTAATGTGTGTTGACACAACAGAAGCGGCTGTGGAAATAATTAAACGGAGGCTATTGTAAATCTATTCAGTCGGGACCTCACTACACCACTCATTTGCTTTACTCAAGCGGCTAGCATGAGAATAGCAATAAAAAGCACTTGCAAAAAAGGGAGAGACACCGCACACCAAGCAATATTGTTTAAGAATTAAACGCCCCAAATATCTTCAGGAAATAGGAGTGTTTTGCTATGGATGCAGCCTAATCGCTTAAGTCATGGTGGTTTGAGGGGGAATGTTTTCATGTTTTAAGAGGCTTGGTTCCACTTTCCTCCACCACAGAAATCATTCTACACAGGAGCTTCTTTTCTCTCTCTCTCTCTCTCTCTCTCTGGATGCATGGTAGAGTATACGAGCAAAATCCAAGAGAAGTATATAGAGAAGTATATAATTTTTCTATTAACATAAATACTTTCTATTCTACTCCTAATATCTTCTATTCTGTATCATCTATAATAGAATAGAATGTATCATTCTATGATTTATATAATAATAGTAATAATAATAATGATAAATCTACCATTTCAAAACATTAATTTATTTGCTGAATTTATTTGGTCAAATGCAATTTTTTAAAATATTGATACAATTTGAAACAGCTGTTTTCTATTTGTAAATAAATTAATACAAATAATGTAATTTGTGTAATTTATCCAATGTAATTTTCAGCAGCAATTGATCCAGCCTTCAGTGTGACATGATCCTTCTGAAATCATTCTAAAATATCAAATATTGACAACAGTGAACAGTGAGGTTTTTTTAGGATTCTTTGATGAACAGAAACAATTCCAAAGGAAACCATTTATTTATAGTAACGGAATAATATTTCTGTTACTTTGTAATTTCTTACTTTTAATAAGTCTTTTAATAATTTTGACACATCCATGCCAAATAAAAGTGTCAAATAAAAAATAAACTGTAGTGTATATCAACAGAAGCAGAAAAAAAAAAGTGTATGCAAAAAAAAGCACTGTAACCAGACATAGGCTCAGCCAATAGGACAAACTATAACTTTGGGGTGGAACTATACACATATCCATATATTATATATAGTGAAAGTGCATTCAAACTGCACACTGATGAACATTTTTACATACTGGACTAAGATAACCTTCAATCACCTTATCTAGGTCTTTTAGTCCAACTTTTAGAGAAAAAAAAAACCTGGACTGACAGCACAATTTAAATTTGCTAAAGAAGATATATATATATATATATATAAATATATATATATATATATATATATATATATATCATTTTAGGCTGACAGAAACTGAAAATTTTAGGTGCATGTAAACAAACATGTGATGTTCAGACAAAAAAGACCTTCATTTGCACACAAAGGACTGTGCTGTTATATAACAGGAATTGACGGGCTATCGGTGACTCAGAGATGAAAGGTGGATCAGTTAGTATCAGTTACTGAGGCAGTCAAAGTTTAGCCTTCCCGCTAGAGGCAACACCATAATCCCCCTTAAACCTCTCTTCTACTGTACTCACAATAGCTCTCAAGTGTGTGTGCGATGGGAGTCTTAGACTTGCCCACCACCCTGTGGCCATATGGGTCTGCTGCCCTGCCTCTCAGGTATCTGCTTCAAGTATGTGTTACCTGAAGGACAGGTGTGTGTTACACAGCAGCGTGGCAACAGGTGGCACTAGCGAAGTGTCTGGACTGACTGGCTCCAGTGACTTTGTGACGGTGCCGGGACAGTTTATCTCGGCCTTGTTCGAAAGAGCGCTACACAATAAGAGCTGTCACGAGGCATGTAATGTGTGGTTGAAAGTCTGAGTCTGTTCCTTTTTTTTTTTGGTCGGGAGCACTCAGGCCTAAACCTTGATTGTGTTTCATGCGAAAGCGAACCCTGCTTTCAAGTGCCAAATTTTTAACAGCCATTTAAATTGCCACAAGAGTTAGTTTTGTTTTACTTGCGACATCCACCCTTTCACACTAACCCGAAGCTCACGTCCCACCCTGCTCTCTGTCTCTTTCTTTCTTTCTTTCTCACACACACATACTCTGGAACTTTCATTATGTAAAGTGGATAAAAATACTAACGCACGCTGTGAATTTATGGTTCTCTTCAGCTGCCATGAAAAATATGAACGTTTTCAGGCTGCGCTCTGAAACCGGAGTAAGAAAACAGACCAGACCACAGAGTTTACACACACACCACAACAGCACAGGGCTCTCAGCGAGATCACTCGAAACACACAGACGCACGCACAGAAACACACACTAAAAAGCATAGCACTCTCACAAAGATTTGCTCTAAAACGCACACACACTGCAGATAGCAACATAAATACAGAAACATAATGCAATTGCACAGAGACCGTGGTTAGATTGTAAAACCACACACTCGCACACACAGACGTCTCTTTTATACTTCATGACTCTTCCCCCAGTGCTATTCACAAGTTTTAGATAGCATCAAACCTGGAGCACTCAAGTCTTGCCTCAAACCATTACTGGGCTTTTCTGATGGTTTACTTTATGCCATTTCAGTTCATTCTGCAGGGCATTACCCTCCAATTCCAACTTATTTTCCCGCTCTCCATAATGACAAGTGCTCTTCAGGGAGGAGAGCTATTTGTTTCACTGAATATAATCTAGCGCTTCAGCTCTCTACATGAGAGCAGCGTCATGTAGCTACATGGTGACTCAGCTTGGTAAATCTGTCATTACCAAGCTAATGCTATGCTAATGTGCTCAAAGTGTCTGGCTTTAAAGATGTACGCTGCCAGTTGTGCTGTGACCCCAGGGAAGACTCTACAGAGGAATCAAAGCCCTTGTGGCTCCAAACTAGATGCCATTTTAGCGATTTTGAACGCATGGATAGGGCTAGCATCAATGGTATTTTAATTATTACACATTTAAATACTTGTGGTACAAATTCAGAGCAAAAAAGAACAAATCTAGCCAATGTTCTTTTAGCAGTTTTTAAATACTTAAAGGTGTAATTGAATTAATTTCAAACTGAAAGATTCTGCAGTTAAAGCAATCTGAAATATATCTAAGGCCTACAAACTTTCAAAATTTAAGGCCTTTTAGATTTTTTTTTCAAACGTTAAAACCTTTGGTTTTATTGTGAACTTTACAGTATTTGATTTTCTTTGAACTTACATTTTGTTTAAAAAATGCACTTCTGCATAGTCACTGTTTGGAACATCATTTCAAATTCAGGAAGTAAACGTTAAATTTAACGGTTTAAAATGTTTAATTCAATTCTGAATTTGTTAGTTCATTTATAAAGCCTCGCATGCAAGATAATTATGCCCAGTGACTAACACTGATGCTTTATTGATCAATTTTATTGCTTTTACAAATCACTTTTTATGGGGTAAAATGTAAAGTGAACACCTGCGCATGAGATTGAAAAGAGATGACCTTTGACACCACAGAAAGAGTGATCATACAAATCACACCATTATTAAATTACAATGGCAAGTTAAACTAGAAATGCCAACACCTGTTCAGTATGTGTTTTTGTAATTTTTTTTGGCTTGATTCTATTCAGATAGCAAAGAAACACTCTTATCCTTAGGCAAGATAAAAACATTTCACATACTTTGTGGGTCTTAAAGTAAAGAAATATCCTGTTTTCCACATAATGCCTCTAATGCTGAGAGACAGTCAAAGTGATAAAACGTGTCCTTCCTCCACACCTGTCTATAGGCTCTTACAGATCCACACAATTACGAATGAAACTCACACATAAAACAGAGCTTTACAGAGGAACCCCTTCAGGTCATGCAGATGACATTTGTCTTTGATTGCGTTGTGTGGAGAGCTAGTGTTAGTGACAGGACTTAGGTGTACATGTCAGGTACTTAATAATTATACAGGAAGTAGACTAATATTCTGTGCTGAATGTGTTTATATTCAAGAGGGATTTAGAGAACATGAGCTTGTCAATTATTTCTGGTTTACTCTATGAATAACACTCAGCAATTCTTTCCCATCTTAATCAAACTCACCTGACATTTGGGCCTTTTTAATAGCTTGGAGGGAAAATCACATCAGTACGATTGATTTTTGGAACTGATTGATACCTTTTTACCTGTTGGCTATGGCCTCGTTTCACTGAACTCAGCTGATGCCTTCATCATGAAGACAATGAAATCCAGCCCCTAAGTCAAAATACAAAAAGACAAAATGAACTCATTTTAGATATTCTAAAAAAAAGAAAAAAATTTAATAAATCAAGTGATTGTACATTTATAATTAAACTGATGGTGAGAAATTAACTAACACAGAACATTTCTTCTGACATTCATAATTAAAACTTTTTTTGTCCAACATTAATCAACTTCATGAAGGGTAATGCAAGCAAGAAAGAACCTCAAGGCTGGATGTCTGGATTGCCTTCTTGGGCGAGATAGGAGTCAACATGTTTTGAAACATCAAAGAGGAACCTGATACCTTAAGTATAAGAAGATTAGCACTTGCCATGATCTTGAGCTTAGGCTCCTCCAAGACTCCCAGCATCCAGGCCCAGAAGGTACAATTACCTATGAATTGAAACCAACATCTTCACATTTACGTAAAGAGTGAAAGTCCACATCTTTAAAACCTGCATGAAAACATTGACTAGTAGTACTATTTTGAAGAAAGAAAAAAAAACATGATAAGCATTGACATAAATACAGCTTTATATGTACAGAACGTCTGTACTGTTAATACAATTATTAAAATGGTAAAAAAAATAAATAAATATATACATAATGGAATACTCACACGCATAATATAAGACTATAATCTGGTTTTAGGATATGTCTTGCTTTACATCAATAAATGTTGTATTGTACACATTTATTTTTTACATTGTGTAAAAAACCCATGTAATGTAATTTTAGGTGCGACTGTCAAGCCCACCTCAGACTGAGCCACAATGATAACGTGAAACACCCACACAGTGCAGAAGTTTCAGAGATTAAACTCAACATATGATGACAATCACCCTCACACATCTGGCATGCCTTACCCACAAGCTTCTCAGAAAGACACTCAAATAGTGGGTAAAAATTCAGTGAAGGTGTGTGTGTGTGCGCGCAAATCCTGTGGGCGACAGCGGTGACACTAATACACTACTCTTGATCTCACCTATTACAGGTGTGAGCAGACAGCAGTTCTACCTGTGTTGTCACTCCAGTAGCCTTGCACTCTGAGCCTCTCAATGGGGGTATGAGGAAGAGAATCAAGCTCCGCACCCTAAGACAGCACTCATATCAGTGGTCGTGCAGCTCAGGGAAAGACACTGAAATAGGAACCCTGGAGTGAGCCCGTCTTAGGCTGAGTGCTGGATCGACAGGTCTATACATCACACCCAGAACTGGAACATCGGAACAGAAGCTCACATGCAGACTAAGCCCCATGGAAATGCAACAGGAAGAGAGAGAGCAGCACTTCCTGGCCTGGAAATTGAGTTGGTCACACAGAAAAAAAAAGTTGAAAAGTTTTTCTTGCTTTGACACTTTGAGAGAGGGCACTGAATATATAACATATTCTGTTTTACTCCAGATAAAGTTTTGACCAATGCATAAAAATTGAGATTGCACTGAACAGAAAATTACGTTACATCAGTACTGAATAGGATTAATTACATCTTTCGTTAGGAACTACTTCCTTTGTCACACATATTTTAACCTTAAAGCTCTAAAAACTACACTCTGTGACACAAAAACAGTGTTATTTATGCAATTTGGGCATCTGCCATGACAGAGTGGAGTGATACAAACAGTGAAACGGTTGAAGTTCTCTTATCACTAAAATATTGCACTCCTCTCAACCAATCGGATTCGAGGACCAAAAACAACAGCATAAATATAATTAGAACATTTGGTGATAATGATAACAAATAAATAAAAATAATGTTATTATGATCAAGGAATTAATAAGCCTCTCGCTGCTTCAGAAATACTTCTGCACATCAAAGGCAAGTCATTCTACATTTAGAAAGCATAAAGTTTTTGACATGTTGTGAACAATTAGCAACAAAAACAGAAAAGGCTGGACTGTTTATGCGGGTCCCTCAGCCCTACTGTGCTCTGATCTCTCTCTGTCTCTCTATTTCTCTCGTTCAGTCTCTCTCAGGAGTCACACTACCACAGATTCATCTCTACTCTGACCTGGAACAAGAGTGAGTGTTTGATCATCGCTGTACCACTTTCATTCTGTCATAAAGACGAACTCTGAATGCTCAATATTAAACAGCCATAAAATATTTTAAAAGAAAACACACACAAGTGAAAATTCATTATACATCAAGTGCTCAAACTGACATAAACCATTCAGAAAGTAAACCGATCTTCCCATAGCAGAGAGGAAATCAGGGCAACCTCGCACGCATCATAAATGCACGGATCTGCCGTGTCTAACGTCTCCAAATGGTGACATATTATTAGCCACAGCGTGCTAAGACAGGTGTCTGAACTGGAAAAATAATCTTGCCGTTAATTCCGTCACTCTTTTTAGAATCCATCAAGAAAGAGACAACCGGACACTTGGAGGGGGACTGGAAGGACTAATTATATTGGTGAATATGTCTTTAGGAAAGGGTTTTGAATGTCAGTGCGTGCGTGTGTGTGTGTGTGTGTTTGTGTGTATAACCCAGGATATCCAGACACCTCATTAAGCCCAAGTCCATCTAGACTTGAACAAATTTAGAGTTTCGCAGCTTAACGTGGCTTACATGACCCTCTTGTCCTTCATCAGAAGCTGACAGTGCCGGTCTTGTCATCATTAGATGGCCATCTGAGCAATCTCTTCTGAAACTCTAGAGGAGACACATGTGAGATTACTAGGGCCTTTATGCAGGTGACTTAAGTAAAAGTCTTTATTTGCTCTGAATGCCCATGTGAGTCATTATGTTCAAATGCCTCAGTGTGCCTGTGGCTTTTACTTTATACATAGTGTCAGTATATAGATCCTCACTGGCTCCTCTCGTCTGGCCAAACAGGTCTGCGTGATGTGATTATGACACTTCAGATCTCGTTTCTCAGAGTTATGGATGAGATAGAGGACAGTGTCAGGTTTTAGTGTGTAGAGGAAGCAGCATCTGTGTGTTTGTGTCTGAGAAGGAGTATTCGGTGCTGAGCTTGCTAATGTGTAGCCACATGGAGAGGTGCTGCACACATGATCCTCCGAGACGCACAGAGAATCGCCAAAGAGACAAGGGTCAAACACCAAAGACACAATCAATAATGAAGGCTCTGCTTCTTTCAAACTCTATTTCCTTCTTTGTCTTTCGCACATTTACAGTTTTTTATAACAGTAGAGTTTGGCTGTTAAATGTGTTTAGGGGATGGTGGATCAGAACGCATATTATAACATACTTCTATAACTCATTATAATATACTCATTATAATATTACTCATTACAACTAAATAAACATTTTTTTTTAAATCTACATAATTTTGTTTAATACTTTAAAAGTATAAAAGGTCCAAAAAAGTAGAGATGCACCAAAATATAAATGCCAGCCTATATGACGGTGTGGTAATTCTTTTCATGTTATAACCAACATGAAAATGTTGCTCATAACAATGTTTTGAGTAAAATTTGTTTTACTGCATTAATTATGCCTTGTAATACACCTTATGCATTGTGCAATCTCGTTAACAACTGTAGCATACAGTTAGCAATTTATTGTTATACTATGCATTTTAAATTTGGTTATAATTATTTACAACAATATATACTGTATTATAATGCACATTATTAGCAATTGCAATGCACCATAGCCTTTAATAACATTTTACAATGCATTATACATAAAGGCTTAAAGTAAAGAGTTACAAGATTTTTTTTTCTTTCTTAAACTCGACTAATACCAATAAATGAAATAAAATCCATAATATTGGCAGATGTCCAATGCTACCAACATATTGTGCATCAGCAATAAGAAGGCACACATGCACTGCTAAAAGAGCTGAAGTCAGCTGACCATGTTGCTGTGAAGGACCCCATTAACACAGTTTTGAGCCTTTCTGTGCGTGTGTTTGTGTGGCTAATGGACGGAGAGTAAAGGATGAACCTTTTTCATTGTCCTAAAAAATTCACCTTCACTTTTTACGCAGCACACCACACTCCGTCTTTCCGTTCCGTTTCTCATTCTACTTCTTCAGAAATTAACCTTCAACCACAATTACACATTTAACACTTCACCTTAAAAACAATTACCGGCTCAAACAGATCCGGCTTCAGTCTGTATTAATTGCAGTTTGAAGCAAGATGTCAGAGAGTATGGATTTTCTGCCAGCAGGAATGTGTGTAACTGTCCCTCTCCTCCAGTGGAGAGGATCTCTCTCTGAATTATTCATCATGGCTACGAGGCAGGACGGCAGGGCAACACCAAGGATTTAACTGCATTTATGTTTCGCTCTGAAATTAGGCTCTGAACTACACAACAAGACGAACAGGAACAGACTGTGACTGACACACAAACACTCGCACAGGACTTGACCGAACTTTCGCGATTCAGTAAAACTTTAACTGCAAACAAAAGACTGCTATGGAATCATAAACCAGAAGAGTGAAAGAAAATGTGAATTATAATGGCTTGTTTGTGTGTGTGTTTGCTCTTTGTCTGTCTGCTCCTCTGTGCTTCGCATCAGTGTGAGGATGACCTCTCACCTCACCAGCACTTGCAGAGCAGAGTAAAAATCCTCTCTGAGTGTCAGCCAATCTCTTTAGCTCATCACATCACTCCGTACCCCTGCGGCCCTCAAAGAACACTCTGAAACAGCATCCAAACACAATCAGTACACACAAACACACACACAAAGACTCACAGCGCTCGTGGCAGAAACCTAGGAAGATTTGTAACCTTCTACCTGTACAAAACTGCAGCATAAACTGTCTGTTTGGAAAAAAGACACACATGTAGGATGCAGATCATTATCTTTCTATCCTCTGAACTCTTCCAAATGTCTAGCAGATTAAAGTGCATGTAAAAATTTAAATGCATAATATGGAAAAAAAAATTTTTTAAAGGGACAGTATGCCAAAAACAATTTACTCAGCTTTCTTTCTCAAAGTTATATTTTCTTTCTTCTGCTGAACACACACACGCACAAAAGATATTTTGAAGAAAGTTTCAGTGGGGTCAAGCTCAAAAAGCGATGAAATATTCCATATAACTGGTATATTCCAAGTCTTCATAATATAAAATCAATTCTTTATTTAATCTCAAATCAAATCACTGACTGACACACATACCACATCAAATACACTGACATGAATCTAAAACATGAAATTTTCACTGAAGTTTGAAGGTGGTTGAGTTAATATGGATAAAGAAGAACAGAAACATTCTTACAAATGCCCTTGTTTGTGTTTCACAAATGAAAGTTATGCAAGTTATGTGACACTACATTAACACTCGTTTTATGCACGCCCTGCAGTTTTGTCAAATACCACTTTAAATGCTCTAGTTCTTAAAAAACTGTGTTCTGTGTGATTTTAATGTTATTAGAAGAAAAAATTACAACTATCTTTATAACTATAGATGTTACTGTCATCCTTATTAGAAATGGCCATTAAGTCCAGTGAATGAAAATATAGATAAATAGGTTAAGTGATCATAAAAAAGAATAACAAGATTCTGCACATCTATACTCTATACTACGAGAACTCATTTCCTCTATATTTTTTTCAATTCAATTTTTTTTTGTAATTGATATTGACTATTTGTGAACCAGTTTTTAAGGACATGTATAATATGTCTGATTAGGAAAACTTCCGGGGACATTTTGAAATCATTTTCCGCCCCAAAAATGCGACGTATGCCACATGGAGCAGATATGTGCTGAATGTGTATAAATACGACCCAAATTACATTAGCCATACTCTCTCTTCTGACGTTCTCTTTATCTCTCCCTCTCCCTCTCTTTAACAACCACAAGATGTTAGATCTGAGAGAATCAAACTGTGGCCTCTCCCACAAACGACAGCTCTGAGCAAGTTTACCTGTTTTCCCTTCGCTATAATCCACTCTTTTATTTCATCTCTCCTGTAGCTGTTTATTTGGGGCAGCAGTCTCTCCTGGCGGTGGGCTGAGCCAGAGCGCTGCCTGCAGGGATGAGAGAGAGCTGCGGTTCATGTCAAATGGGACCCCTCATCCACACACCTAGAGAAAAGCCACGTGCATCTCCAAACCTCAGTATTTTGTCTGAAACTGATGTCTACACATGTTAACGACGCTTCAGAGAGAAGAAAGGCTGGAAAGAAAGGATGGAGGGTGAAGGAATGCGCAGAGGGAGCGAGAAGGTGGATACTCGTATTTGAACATTACAGTCTCTGTTGTCTGCTACATATTGCAGTTCTGCCTTTAGCCCAGGAGACCTCAGATTAGACAAAAAAAGAGACAGAAATCATAAACAAACATACACAAGCACACTAACAAACCTGGATGGCAAAAGAGATGAAAGACGAAGAGCTAGAAGGGGGGAAAAAAGGAGCTTTGAGGATGAGCGGAGGTGGAATATCGATCAGCCATTGACAAACACAATAGAAATTTTATATGTGATGTGAGAGCTACATCCATAATTTATCAGAGGGCAAATGGGGGGGTAGAGGGTGGGGGGAGGAGGTATTGATCAGAGTTAAGAAGTCTAGAGGAACACTAGGGACACCAGAAGAGCCAGCATGAGAAAGCCATTAAGGATGGCAGCGTTACCAGACACGGACAGGAGGAGGAAGATGGGGGGGTGGCGAAAAAGTGAAGGAAAGACAAACAGAAAAGCCAGAGAGGAAGAAAACGGAGACAGAAAGACAGAGGAAGGAGAGCGCTGTCATACTAGCCCAGCCCCCACCGCTCTTTCCTCTGCCGCCTGCCGGATCAATACTACCATGTCAAAACATAAAATGCATGCTTTTGCTCTTAAGTAAAAGGTGTCTAAGATTTTTAAAAGCATTGATTCAGGACGGGTCAATGGAAATCAGGGCAGATTTTCCTGTGCAAAGAGGGGTAATAACACTCAGCTGATAATAGCACAACAGAAAGGACTCGGGCATGTCAGGCAGGGGAGAGCGCTGCCCAGATTGCCCAGAGAGGACAGCTCGATGCAGGGTCAAGGATTCAGCCCACGCTCCCGTCCTCTGAGTAAAGAAAGAGTCTGGAGCAAAGAGAGAGAGAGAGAGAGAGAGAGAGAGAGAGAGATGGGGTGGTTAGGCGAGGACTTCGCACAGGTGTCACGGAGAGCCGGAGGAAGAGAGAAAGAGCATTTTACACATTAAAGTAAAGGCCTGTCTAGACACTAGCTCTGTCTCCAGAGAATCTCTAAATGAATTAAGTCTCTGCCTTTCTCTTTTTCACTGGGAGAAACATACATAGAAATCGAGAAATAAAAGAATACTCTTTTTGAGTGGATCAAAGAAGTTTGGTGGGGTATTAAACAGGAGGGGGAGCTAAATTCAACTTGTTTATATGGGATTTTCAGATCGAATTCGGGCACGTGATGTGCTTTAGACACATTCATTAAAGTGCAGAGAAAAGAGAGAGACAGATGTTTTGATGGGGAATTTAAATATGGTAAAATGTGTGCTCGATGAAACAATCAAATGAGTCACACTATAAAAACAAAATGCAAGGGCTGGGCTCCGCATAAAAGTTTGCAGTCAAAATCTATTTCAAATTTATCAAAATCTCAAATTCCATGTGGGCCCGGGCATGACCTCTTCTTTGGCTTTCTCTTTGAATATCATCCACTGGCATAACCCGCTGTTTTCACTGCCATCTTTCCCAGATCAAGTAGCACAGACTCAATAATATCAGACATAGGACAACACCTCTATGTACTGCTGTATGTATTGGTTTTGTATAAACTGATACTGTAAATGTAGCACAGACGCTCCATTTTTTTGTGTGTGAATAGAAAAGGACATAAGCCAAATACGGAATAAGGCAAGGGCAGAAATAATGCCTTTACATTTAGAAAAGTCAGTGCTTGACAGCGCTGAATAGTTGGGAAAAAGGAGTTCTGCAAGTTCAACAAAATTCTTTTTCGTACTTCACACAGAGGTAAAAATAAGTTTGAAATACCTGAGTAATGGTATATTGTTTTCAAACAGTTCTGACACTGCTAACACAGCTGGGAGATGAGATTTTAAAAATATGATGTGTGATATCCCTTTTAGCAAATGCTACAAACGACAATCCAAAAAGATCATATAGGATGTGGATATGTTTGTAACAGGTCAGCAATTAGGCACTCCAGTGTATTTACGCTTTTATATCTGACCTCAACAAACTGAGTGAAGAAATGAATCTCAAATTAATCTAGAGCACTTCCACCTATCTTGCATTCCACATGGACAAATAGCAATGTAAAGACATTTTTAGGCATGCCTTTTCAAACCACCAGATCTGTGTTTAAAATAATAATCACCTGTTCACTGATCAGTATAACGATATAATAGCATTGATAGGAAGACCACATTGTTCCATCAAAATATTACTTAAAATGGCATGAATAGCCGAATGTAAGTTCACAAATGAAATATACTGTTAAAATGTTACTGCCTTGAGTTATTATTTTGGAATAAATGTAAATGCTTAAAAAACTAAAATAAAAACCATATTTGTTTCTATATTTTAGAAGGAGTGAGAGAAACAAAATGTTCCCCTGTTCCATCTATCGTTCATAAATTTCAAATCACTTAATTTATATCCACGAAGACCCACGGCAGCCAAGTGCCACTGAGATGAATGGAAATGCTAGCCTTCTTGTTTCGTGACACAACCTGAATCGGCTTAACTCGCCATGCAGAAACACAAACTCAAAGAGAGAACAGAGAGATGCATAGTCAAGAATCAGAAAGAAAAACACAATTATGTCTCGTAAACAGAAACAAATCTTACATTTGCCACATGAAGCACTTAGCCAGTGAAGACACATATGAGTTTTATTCTTCGGCTGCTTAGCAGTGCACCCACAAGTGTGGATTTACAGATGAGGGGAATAGAGAAGTGATTAGCCAAAGCTGGGGTGCATAGAGAGGAGCACCAGGGCTGCTTCCCACACCAGGATAATGAATGACATTTGTGAGCTACAATAAAATAAACAGTAGTGGTGAGCCCTCTGTTCCACCGCTTCTATTTCCAAAGTGAACTTGCGAACTTGAAGACAAACAGAGCAGCTATCCCACAAGAGAGGGAAGAGCTTTTTTCATTTGGTGGTGAGTTTTTCTTAGACTTCTTTGCCAATACATTTCGATCATAGCACTAATATGCAAAGTGATGTCTGGCCTATTCTATTCAGAAAAGAAATGCACAGTAGAGCCACGTCTGCGCCACATTTACAGTATCAATTTATACAGAAGCAAGACGTCGAGCTTTTCCATGTACAGCTGTATGTTTGAAAGTACACAGTCTGTGCTACTTGATCCAGGCATGAGGGCAGTGCTGACAGTAGACATGTGGCCACAGCGGACAACATTTGAGGAGAAGGTCATGGAGATAAAGTCTGATCTATAGACAAAGAAAGAAAGATTCTCCAAAGGCCAAATTAATATGAAACCAGAGAGAGGCTAGACTAGTTTGTATTTGTTGCTCCAAACTAGTTTGAAAGTCTAGACCGACAGAATGCTGATAGACTAATTGCTGTATATTTGTTTGTTGGGCAACTCTGGCCCGTTGACAAAAGGGAGAAAATAGGGTCGTTGTTCAGAGAACTGGGCTGAAGCCAGTAACCAATGGGCCCCACCATAACCTTCTACGAGGGAGGCTTTGTGAATTTAACCAAAGCCCACTTTTATGGGATGTCTAGAAAACACACTCACAGGGATTACAAAAAAGTTGTTTAAATAGCAGAACTGACAATTATTGTTTATGGTTTTGTTTTTGATTTAAGTGCAAACAGTATTTTATACATTAAAAGGACTGGAACACAAAACTCTATCTGGCCTCTAAGTGTGTGTCCGTAAAAAAATTTCAGGATTTCCAAACAACACTCTCGTCTTAGAGAAGAATGTAATGAAAGAAAGTAATAAACATCTAATGCTTTACACAAAGCTTGACAGCGGCTCAGGAAACCAGATCCGCAAATACATCCATATTAATATCTGTTCAGTCAGTCGGCATTGAAGATAATTGGCGTAAGTAGATAAAAGGGCCAGGCTGGCTGCTAACGCCCTCATAACTGCAGATGTTACTGAGCTGATTCAATCACGGCTCTAACAGATGTTTTCGGCTGCCCCCTTTCATTACATCCCAGCATGTGCGGTGCACAAATCAAAGATTATTCGAGGAATTAGGATATGAAAAGCACGTTAGCTCAATTAAGGAAATTAAATAGTGTACATTAGACGTGGCTTGTTCCAGCAGCGGCGCACATTAGGGCGACGAGAGTTGGGAGTAATAGAATCAAGCGAATCGCTCTCTAATTGAAATGCACTTAAAAAGGATCATGCTGACAAATGCGATTGTATCGAGGCAGCAACGTGAATATACACACACTTAAACGTAAGCACACGTAGAGACACACACACACACCTCACATCCTCCCCCTCATTAAATCCGATCAAATTGAAATAGCAAGGGTCCTGACAGTGGAGCTGATAAAATCTGCAGGCAACAGCGCGTTCACTGAAACAGGTAATCAATTTAGAGCGAGCTCATCACCACCCTCAGAGGCCCCTTTTAAGAACACTTAAAGATCAGGAGAAATTAAAGGGGGACAGATAAGCAGGCATCATGGCCTTATCATTGGCTACGCTACGGGAGAAAAATTACTTCCTGTGAGGAACAAAAAAACAGAGGCCTCCGTCACCCACAAACACAGACTTAAAACAAAGCAAATATATATATATATATATATATATATATATATATATATATATATATATATATATATATATATATATATATATATATATATATATATATATATATATATATATATATATATATATATATATATATAAAATTGTCATTTAGTGGCATTGGAGATTTTGAATTTGGAGATTTCATTTAAATCATTTTTGTTGTCATCCAGCATTGAATAAAATCAATAAAAATGCTATAGTGATAGTCCACATAGTATTTTAAATTCTGTCATTATTTATTCATATTCATTGTTTATCACTCTGCATTGCTTTCTTTGCTTTCTAACAGAAGAAGATATTTTGAAGCACGTTTGAAGCCAAACATATTTGGTGACCATTGACAAAAAAAAAAAAAAAAAAAAAGACAGCAAGTGGCATTGAATTAAACATGACATTTTGAAGCGGAAATAAAAAAATTGTGTTAAACCCACTGCAACACTTTTGTTTTACTTACAACTTTGAAAAATATTTTTTAGGGTGTATAAAAAAATAGCTAAATGAAGTGTTAGAATGGATGGCTTCTCCTTGATCTTTCCTACTTCAAGTCCAGACCTTGGAAAACAAAACAAATGCATCTCCAAGGAGACTTGAACATCTAAATCAGCTGAATTACACATGATGGATCCTGAGTTCTGATACAGCAGAGCTCTCTCACTGACTGCGCCACACGCTATTCACAGCCTGATGGTTTAGCAGTATCTATTTTCTGCTGTATTAAGGACTCATTTCTCTATTATTTAAAAAAAATATTACAGACAAAAATTTTGCTAAATGTTAACATATATTGTCATATATTCTCAGCGCTACATGTGCATCGGCTTTAAGCCTCATGGATGTGCACCTCTGCCCACCACTAGAGGCACTCTTCAACCCACTGACATTTCCTAAATACAAACACTCACAGCATGTGACTACTGGATGAACATCTACTATCTTAAACATAAAGAGAGTGTTCTGTTAAACACACTTTGGATATGCAGCAGAAAGCTTTCTGTCCATCTCTTCAAACCCCTCAACTAACATTACCTTGTTTTATAGAGTGTCTAAGAGTATGGTTTCCCACAAGATAAATAGTGCATACAAACTGCCTGGGAATACTTCACCCAAAGTGCAGAAACTTCTTTCATTATGCATTAAATATGTTAAGATATTTAAGCGCTTTGTAGGCGTTAGCGCTCAGCGTCCTGTGGTGTCATTCTGTGGCTATGATGGCAGGGGTTTAGTAATGTCTGCATTAGAGACTTGTCTTCTTAAAGCTACAGAGATGGTAGGGGCATGCATGCTCTTCTGTATTTCTGAAGGAATGATTGTCTGAGTGTGTGTGAGAAAGAGAAAGTATGTGTGTGTGTCAAATCTACATGTGCCATCCTCTCAGTGAGGAGTATTCAGAGCGTAATCCACAGATCAGAGCCAGTGTAGCAAGAGATTTGTGGGATATGTATACACACAACCTGTGGTTAGCTTGTTCCTGAGTGAAAAGACAGAAAGCAAAGCCAGGAAAAACTGAGATGAAAATATTAAAGAGGTGTAATAGGTCTGTAAGAAGAAAGAAAGATTCAGATGTTTGGAGCGAGTTTAAATAGTCAAGTGGCTATGAATAAAATTAAGGATGTCATTTTTTCAATGCTTGTGAATTTAAGCATGGAAAAAAAAATAGTTAATTTTGGCTGTTAAAATCCATGTTTGAAAGTATCCAGAAAAGTTTAAAAAGCCTTAAAGGCAGCCATCTATATAAGCTTGATACGTCAATACTTTCAGCAAGATATTCATCTATGTCAGATAAATGCTGTTCTTTTAAATTGTCTATCTATCCAAGTAACATATACTGACAAAAAAACAGGACAGAATGATTTCTGATGGAATTATGTGACACTACACTGAAGCCTGGCATAATGGCTGCTGAAAATTTAGTTTTGCCATCACAGGAACAAATTACATCTTCACACATACAGAAACTAGTTATTTAAAATATAATTTTATAGTTTATAATAATATTCAATATTACTGGTATGTACCTTTTTTGATCAACTCAGTATAGCCTTGGTAAACAAAAACATTTATTACAATTCAACTTCCTGTGGGGTGTGCCCAATTTAATGTCGCTTAACCTCCACTTCTTGAATTGATGGCAGGTCTACTCTTCAGTTCTGAATTTTTGTTCATCCCTTACCCTGATGATAGTGTTGTCACACACCCTCAAACAGTCAGAAAGTTAAACTGTTGAAGGAAGGAAAACACCCATATAATGATCAGATAAATTAGGCCTTTCTGTCTGGCTTGTGTGCCTGCGTACGTGTGAACAGACATTGCTTGTGTTCGTTTATTTTCTCTCAGTCTGACTGAAGTAAAACACAGCCTTTAATGTATCATTTTGCGTGAACATGGAGCCTGAATGAGAACACACACACCTACATGTTCAGCCTCAATTGAAGGTTGCAGGATGCCATGCGGCTGCTTTTAAAGGCAGAGGCGGACTTCTGAAATCAATATTCTCGACTTGTTTTTCTCTCACCAAATTAAAACCACCTTATGCAGAGAGCTGACGCAATGAAAGTGAGGAAAATAAAGAGAGAAAAATTAGACTAGGTAGAAAAAGACAACAAGGAAAGATAGGAAGGGGAAGTGAAATTATATCATTAATCCTATAAAGATAAAAGATACCAAAACAGATTATTTTTGTATGATTGCCTGACTAATAAGTACTACCCATATTAATTATTGCTTTATTTCAATACAAAAATGCTAAATATAAAAAACTAGCAGTATTTTAATAATTATGATAATAATAACAACAATAATAGCTGTTGTTCATGCAAGTATACTTATGCAAAGCTATTTGCAATCAAACACACACACACACACACACACACACACACACACACACACACACATATATATATATATATATATATATATATATATATATATATATATATATATATATATATATATATATATATCAACATTTCTATGTGAATAGAAAGCGAGTCCTAAAATACATTACAGACTGTATCGAGATCCAGGGTTTTCAATAATGTATTCCGTATATTTCTCTGTATCTCTGACTGAACTTCCTTTGTGGCTGGCTATGCCTCTCTCTAAATCCACCCAAAACATGCCATTACACACATTTACCAATGTAGAACATGTAATTTACACAACCTTTCCAAACCACCCCAGACAAAGCCTCTCCGGTGCTTAAGACACACATAGAAATATTGACCATGTACAACTTAAAGCCTCAATTAAAGACATCAATATTGCATCTGCCCTGTTCTTCTGAGCCTTTCCTCCACCCATCCACACCCCACCTCCACATGCTGCCTGATATATTTAATTGTTGGCCCAAAGCAGCGAGACAGACAGCTCTCTGTTTGCTCAATAATGGATGGCCTCTTCTCTAACTAAATATGGAAGTTGGCACCTTTGCACTCAATGCCTGAGTCTTGCCCACGGTGAAATTGAAGGAAACCAGCACAGCACACACTCTCACTTCTGGGCAACGGAAGAAAGACGAGCATTAATTGAAAAGCTCATAAGTGTAGGAGTTTTGCCGTTTCATTAACACATTGCCACAAGGGAAAATCAGTGCTGTCTGTGAATGGCCAGCGAATTAAAATTCCTCCAAAGCAGGAGGTTCGGGAGAGGATGTCATGGCCTTGATTCTGTAAAGCGCATATTCATTATTTGCACCAGGAAAGAAGAATGCATCTACTAAAGCATAGTTTCTATTTATTTCATGACATTTTGAAATGCTACATGCAATTTAACCACTGACTTGTTCTAATGCAGATTTCAAATAAAGCCAACTTATTTTAGTCCTATTTTCTTTTTCGTTAGTGCTGTTTTCTAGAGTATTGGAACTATAATTGACAGATTTTCATTCAGCATCCCAGAGAGATCATTTCATGTCATCTCTTATCTGCATAACATTATTTAAAATTTAATGTGATTGCATTAGGCTATAGGCTTCCCTCTTCCCCCTTCCCCCGCTCAACCACATCTGCCTGCATGTCTGGGACAAATCAACTGGCCCTAGTTATTGCCCATTTAATTTCTTCCCATCTCTCATAACTCTCTTCCCTATCTCTAAACTCACTCCACACTCCGAATTGCACCACCCTTAAAATTCCAAGCCAGCAAATTTACTTTTTCAACACCATATTCATTATAGTGAATAATAAACCCCTTCTATGGTAATGTCACTATTGTTTGTCTACACCTCATTTTTCTCACTATAGTGGAGAAAATGTTAGATCAACAAAAGTTATACTTTTTTCCTTACTCTTCTGAGGCACTGATCATCCAGACTTGCTTTCAGAGACTTGACATGTGCCAACAGGCCTCCAACTACCTTCCACTACCCTGGAGCATCAGGGAAGTATCCTTTGTGCATGTACATACTGTATGAACCTCATAGAGCGGCCGCAAATTCCCATCCAGGGCCATAAGCACATCCTAACACGCAACATGGCTTTCCAGGAGTTTTCCCTCAAGATGGCCATACCAAAAAACATCTCCAAAGAACTGTTTCTTCTCTTCAGCTAGTTGTGTATCTCCATTGCATCAGAAAGCTAACACCGCATTCAAGTCTGATATTAACATCCATGTGATTAGTTGATCAAATCACAAGCAGACAGCAGTAAATGCAAATGGGTCTCAGGCATCTTCTGATAAAGGAATGACCACCTACTCACTTCATTGTAGATAATTGAACACCGACAGCTCATCTGTGGTGTAATGCTACAGAGAAAAAAAACATAGGGACAGATGCATGTTTCACTCATTCATAAATTGAGATATCCGTTTCTCTCTTTCATAGCATCTCCTATTAACCTTGCAGTCTAGCAACAACCCTAAAAAAGAAAGCACACACACTAAAAATACTCTAAAAATGTTTTAATCTTTAATTAATCAAAAAGAATGAGCGCTACCATAAACACTAAACTGTTGACATTCAAGTTATGACTAAAAATACTGGACTAAAACAGAATTAAGATCATATACGAGTACAAATTATGTTAAAATGTTGAATCAAATGTTAATATGCCAGGCATTGTCTCTAAATTTCCTAATTGTTACCAACACAGTACAATGGAACTCATGACCATTGTTAGCGAATAATGCTTTTTGGAAACGTACCCCAGGACAGGTCACGCATTTACAGCATGGTGAATATAAGTAAGATGGACCCCCCAGATGTACTGTCCTCTCTGTTTTCTATAACATTAAGTGAATTTTGTTTACATCTCAGTCTTCTCGCATGGCAGTTGTGAAGTTACAACAAAGCAGTGTGCGTTCTGTGGGACGAAGCCAAGACTTGTACCCTGAGGAACAAGCCCTGGATATCATTCCATTTGTCTGATAGGAGTGTGTCCTACTTAAGACCTGCAATGGGACTCAATTAGTCTGGAACAGAGAAGGACTGATAATTAATTTATTAATAATTACAATTGGAGCAGGATGTTGTGATGAGAGAGCTGCTTTGTATGGGCCGGTCTGACAGTGACAGAGAGGAAAAGAACAAAGAGACAGAGGAAACCAGAGACAGGGAAGAAGACTCTAAAATGTGGAAGGACGGAGAATGGTCCATTTCTTACAAGGCCATTAAACACATGCTTCGCAGTTCAGAGACTTGTGCACGCATCCATATGCAAGCATACTGTATATAACCACATATCGGGGTGAGAGTAAACATTGCACAGTAATCTAACACACTAGGAAAACTACAGCAAAGACAGTTTTTTCTTGCTCTCATTCAATTTTTCTTCTACACACACTCACACTTTTTCACTCACTCTATGCACTTTCTGCAGCAGCCGCATCAACATCACATTAAAAATAAATTCATTCAAAGTCAATTTGCGGAATGTTTGGCGATGCGGGGCAACAATGCCGGATCAGTTCTGGGAATAGCATACACCCCCCACCCTCCCGAAGGCATTCCTTTTCTCTATCTCGTCTCTGTGATTAAAAATATAATGATGAATGCATTTTTTTTTTCCAGATGAATAACTTAAAGGGAGTTGGCAGCAGATGAAATGAACAGCTGCATTTTTGTGTTGACGACATTCTGTGGTGAGCCGTATCACTCTCATGCTCAGTTAAACGTTCATGTGTTTTTTAGGTGTTTGCAGACAGGAGCCAGTGGGCGATTATCACTGTACGCGTTTGATCTCAAGTTTCTGTTTCATCATGGCTGCCAAGTGTTGAAATGTCAACTTTTAATCAACACCAGTCACGTTGAGAAATCTGTCTTTATGACTACGTACACACACTTAGATCACTTTAGATCTCAAGAGTAGATAACTTCAGTGTATTCTTGGCTGACTCATAACTTCCATAGTTAGCTTTTGTCTTATTTTTGCTCTGAGAACTTAGCTGCTGAGATCTAGGTAAATTAAAATAATGCAATAAATGAATGCAAACTTTAATGAAAGTACATGTATAAATAAAATTAAATGAAAAACAAGAACATTTCTTTTATTGCTCAAAGAATACCAAAATTAAAAGAAACTTTCGAAAGAACCTTGTAGTTAAAAGGATCAAAATTAGGCAAAGCGACCAAACGTAATTTGAGGATCTAGGAAGTACTGTAAGTGCATGCTCATAAAAAGCAAAATGATGATCCAGAAGGAAGAGTTGCCGTCTGTATTATGATGTATTATGATCAGATAAACCCTCAAATCCAAATCTCAAATCTATAGTATAAACAAGTTCCATCATCCCACAAAGTTTTCCTCAGTCAAAAGGAATCTTAAACCTTAAAGAAACTGCAGTACTGTTATTAGCTGAAGCAAAGCATCTGAAGCTGCACATTTCCATCCTGGTTGAGGCACCAGGGGAGGATTTGATTCCAAGCGCCCTGAGAGCCTCCTTCCCTTTAGAACAGCCCTCGCTCACTCTCTCAACTGCCCCCCTATAGACTTAAAGCACACACAGGCCTTCTCTCCTCCTCTTTTCCCCCTCTCCTCCTCAGACTTCTTTCCTCACAAGTTTGCTTCAGAAGGTTAGCCCCTCGTGCCAAGCTTTGATGCCAAAATAGTCGTGGAAGTTCCTGTTTTAAGAGGTGCCTTGGTGAGGCTTGTTCCCTGAGAGGGGAATAAGAAAAGAGTGAAATAGAGAGAGATAGACATACAGAGAGATGGGAAGAGAAGAGAAAATGAGTATTACTGAAACTTGCAGATGAGGGCACTCTTCCTAAAGAATTCTGTATAAAAAAGTGACTATGTTGTCCAATGATTTTTGTGAACAAAGGATTGAAACGAGGAACAAGAAGAGTAGTTGTGTTATTAGTTTGTTTGTTTGTCATATCCAAATGTTGAGTTTTCTGTTCTCTTTATTTTTCCTCTTTCCACTGGAAAAAAAAATATTTCAAAGTGGCTGAATTATCTTTAATATATTTTCTTATAGCAATAAATCTTCAGTTACTTACTTAAGACAACAAATTATACTTTTAATATACTGTATGCCTATTCAATTTTGGTGACTATTTCCCAGTGGTTGATTTTTTTTTTTTTAAGATCACATTAAAATCAACGTAAAATTTTTAGCTTGATTATTACCTTGATATATTATTTATTGTCTTTACATATATATATATATATATATATATATATATATATATATATATATATATATATATATATATATATATATATATATATATATATATATATATATATATATATATATATATATATATATATATATATATATATATATATATATATATATATTTTTTTTTTTTTTACTATTGTTTATTTATAGATTTTATTTTATTTCTTATATAACAATTTTATTAAAAAATATGTGGAAAAACATTGTTTTATTGTTTTATATGGGTAGTTGACATATCAATGTGTCCTTTAACATATCAATTGGTAAATCTAAGAACGAAAATAAATTTTTCCTAGATTCTTGCAATGTCACACCATAGGACACAGTCCAATATACAAATAAAATAGTAATAGTGTAAAAAGTGTGTAAAAAGGTCCCTACAACTAAAGCACTTATAGCTAAAGAAACCCCATGTATTTTGATAATTTAATCATAGTATTAATAATATCAGCATCAATACCAACAATAGTTTAAAATCCCACAGTAGCCTTCAGTCACTCTAATGAGCACTGAGTAAATTGCCATCTTCTTACAACGACATGCAGGGGGCAAAGCATGCAGCATCTAACCACATATTATTCGACGTACATCACAGTAATAGTGAAAAAAGAAAAAAAAAAAGAATCAATAGATCCCATAGAGGTCGCAAAGAGACAAACACAGAGAGAGTGTGAGAGGAGTATGCACTAGCCGTGTAGCTCCAAGATGAAAGCTCTTGCACCTGTCAAACAAACTGCTGGAACTGTGATAAATTAAAGATCAAATGCAATGTTGAAATGTACAGTGGTGCGGCAGAATCCTGTAACCACTAGACCCTCAGCTTTACAGACAGCGAGAGAGAGAGAGGAAAAGAAAAGAAAACAAGAGAAGAAAAAGAAGAAATACGACTAACATCAAAACATCCCACTGCTGTGAGTGGAGTTTCCTGTGACTTCAAAGGAAGGGGCGGGACTTGAGTTTCTCCATGGGGACAGTGGCACAGGCAGAAGAACTCTCGTCTGCACAGCCAATCAGAGCGCGGCCTCACTGGGGACCTGGCGACAGCCTGTGTTTGAAGTTTCCAGTCACACCAATACACCAGTACAACTAGTACTACCAGAATTGCCAACGCTGGGACCAGCGAGGATGGGACAGGGGAATGTCAGACTCTGTTTGGAGATTTAAAGAGTAAGAGCGGTCTGATCTGACCATGCTGCCCCGTGCTTCTTCTGGTGACACATAAGTTATTCATGAAGAAGCGAGTGTATGCGGGTGAACAGGCAAAAGTTCATGTTTTTTCGCAGTTTTTTTTTTTTTTTGCTAGTACCCTATTATGTAGCATCACATTTCAAGTCTGTTTCGCAACCCATGCAAAAAACGTGAGTACTTTTTCTATTTGTAAACAACGTTCGGATGCGAATGCGCATCTGTTTTTTCTCTGTGCCCGTTTGAGAGAGCAAGCGGCTTTTTCTCATGCTGATGTTGTCACTTTCATTCTGGCACATCTCCACGTCGGCCGTGTATAGCTTAACGTCCTGGCGCTACACCTCTGCTAATCCACTATGCTATTCGCCTGCTAATGATCAGCCTGCCTCCAAAAACCCAACTTCCCTTTGAAAGAACAGAGGGAAATGAAAATCACGGGTCTGAATTATGGATCCAATGACAAGCCTGCCTTTGAGGATCACTCCTCTCGCTCCGTTAAACAAAGTTACTAAGGATCCGTCTGCTAGTCTATTCCGTAAGAGAGAGAGAGAGAGAGAGAGAGAGAGAGAGAGAGAGAGTGAGGGGCTGATAAAGAGAAAGAAGAAACAGAGGAAGAGGAAAAAAGCGACGATAACACACAGTTTGATAAAACTGACAAGGGACTCAATTAAAGCAGGCTGATGGAGGGGGAGTGATATTTTATTAAGCGGTTCGGTGCCATTTGACAGGAACATCAAGCGACACATCTGCCCGAGTCGAGTCGGAACGGCGTAAGGGGAGAGGGGGGCTGGTGGAGGGCGCTAGGGGTGTAAATAGGGGACATGTGTTGCCACTTTCAGGAAACATCAGTCAAAAATTCACTTCATCAGGTCCACTGAAAAATTAAGAGGCTGCATATTAGGATGCTTTTACTGTTTTATATGCAGCAAGCAATCTCAAGGGTGCAGCAGGTCCTGTTTGTTCTCCCCGCTCATTATCAGAGCTTTATCTGATTCCGTAAGAAGTGTGCTTCTGATAAAGCCTGCCGCAACACTTCCCAATGCCTTAATACTTCATTAGCCAACAACACTGTAAAAATTAGAGTGCTGACATAAAATACACACTGTGCTACACCAAACTTGTCTGATAACTTCCTCGAAAACCACAGAAGACTTGCCACATATTCCAGCGCTCGCTCACTGAACTATTCCGTGCCCAGTATGTGGATAAAGACATGCATGACTTTGAATTAGGCTCACATCTGGAAGAAGAGCAAAGGAAGAGGAGCAGGAATCTCTTAAAAATTCTGGACAAGTATTCCCGGAAGAGAAGCGAGCTGGAGGAGCTCTGAACATTCTGCCTGTCTACTGCACCTCTGAGAGACAGAGACACAGATCCAAACTCTTCTGAGGGGAGAAAATCCAAGGACTCGGGCCCTTGCTCTCTGAGAGTGTGTGTGTGAGTGTGTTTGCTGCCTCAGCATTAGCCCTGCCAGAATCTGAAGATCTGGGACACAGAGAGTGTGAGAAATGATATACAGCGCCACAGCCTGGAATGTGTGTGTGTGTGTGCGTGTGTGTGTGTGTGTGAGATTGAGGGCATGTGTGCTCCGAATCCAATGTCACATACACAAGAACACTACCCCTAGGCCTGGTGTACCCTTAGAGGATCCACACCACAGAGTAAAGGCTGTACCTGAGAGAACATATGTTTGCATCTCTTGTAAAACAAACTTGAAGGAAGTCAGAACATCTCACAAGAGAATTAGCTTTTACTTTGTGTAGAAATGTATAGTAGCCTTCCTAATATGACAGTTGTCATCATAAGCAAAAAACGCTCCTCTTCGGTCCTATCGCACATGTCCATGCTTTTATTTCCAATCTGCCTGAAAAAAAAACAAAGAAAGAACAAACTCGTCAACATGCCTTTTGAAGCATCTGACTGCAGTCCAAGGCCTATGGGGGTGAGCGCTTTTTGCCTGGACATACTTCTCTAAAATTAAGTTTGAAATTTCTGAGCAAAAGCAAAACAGAGCAGCCCACATGTCTGTGCTACAGTGAGTCATGTATGAAAACATGTTCCTCCATGGAGAACACCGACCCAATCCTCACCATACAGAATCTCTTTCATCTGGAACAAAAGCCCAGGAACTGGACACAATAGACCCACTTCAAAAAGAATCCTGACATAGTCTACGCGAGCAGAGAAACAAGAAACAATCAGTGTTGGCTTGTTCTAGTGTGATGGCAACAAGCTCCATGCATCCACTCTAGTTTATGAGCTGAAAACAAGCAAAGACACCGCTTGTACACACAACATCTCTTTTCAGTGCCTCTCTTTACGTAGAAAGTTAAAATAGCAGCAGTCTTTTTGCGCTAAAGGTCATTAAATACGACATTTGATTACTTCCTACAGTTTGGTCAGCAGTCTCTGAATGGTTTTATGTTCAGTACTGTGGTTTGCGATATTAAATTTCTTATTGGTGGCCCTTTAATAAAATTCCTCCACTCTCAGATATTCTACAAAGAAACTGTTCTGGAGCTTCAATGAATACATTAGTATATATAAACAATATAAAACAACATCTTTAGCTCTTTATATATATAAATAAAATATATAACATAAAAAAATCTTTTGCTTGCTTTCCTAAATTAAGATTGCCATATCAGTATGATAGACCAGAAGAATCAAAGCATCAATCAAAGAGGGTAACTAAGCCTACTGTACAAATCGCCACACAATTGAAAATAGGCCTCAGGGAATTGCTTTTCACAGATAAGACTGAAAAGTTGTTTCTGATTGTATTTGGTCATTAAAACATTTTTTTAAAGTTATTGGCAGTCCGAGTCAAACCATAAATAGCTAGTGATATGGTCCAGACTTGGCATTAAATCAGAATGTTTAAATTCTTTATTATATAGTTTTTGCCTATGGTATGTTTTATATTATGAACTAAATTGCCTGTAATTGAAATGTGAATCTTGTGGCTCGTTTCGACTGAGCTGCAACTTATTATGACGCGAACCATTGGTGATGTTAGCTTGCGAGCTTGCCCGATAAAGACACTTTTACTCCGTTTAAGTGTTATATTTATTTTATATATAGTTATATTTGCTTAACTGTTGTTGTACCATATTACATATATGTATTTTAAGTCATTAGTTATCTTTGTTATTGTGACGTAACTTTAGTGCTATAAAAATACAGAAAGGAGACTGCCAGTGTGATTTCTATTTGTCTGTGTGTTCCATTTTCTCAAATTAGGTAAATTATAACTTAAGATGTGAATTTCTGTTTTCCCAGTATTTCAAAGAAAACAAGGTATGTTCTCTCCTAATGCACAATAAAGCTAAAATAGTGAGATTAAACACAAAAAAAGTATTTTCCTTTGAAAAGCTTTTAATTTATTGTGAATGATACAAAATTTTACAAAAATAGGCTACATGACAAAACAAGTGTGAGCCTCAAAGCTTATTAAATAAATTTAGTATAACTATTGAGTTTTTCAGTCACTGGAGATTTTTTTGTACACCACATAGAGCATTAACCACTTATATCAGCTGATAAATACAATCGTTGCCATAAGCTCTGCCTTTAGATTCATTTGTTTACAGCGAACTCTTGCCACAATATGGCGGACGTGTTGACGTATAGTAGCAATAGACCAAATCGGCCAATCATGTCTATAAATGTCTCACCTGTGCTCCTGCTCAGAAGTCAGAATGGAGAAAACAGCTTGAGAGCTCTTGAGTCAGAGCTTCATAAATTAATTACAAGTCAAACTAAGTTTTGTTTTGTCAGTATGGAGCTGAATTTATAAGAACTCTAAATAAAAAAAAAACTGATTAATTTACGTGGCAGTAGCATCAAATAGTATAGGAATATTAGTTTGGAGTAAGTAGAACTTTGAAACTATAGAAAGCATAAAACAAACAAAAAAAAACATATTAGCTTTTGACCTTGTGATGATGTCCTGATGAATGTGATAGCCTTTAATTCATAAATTTTTTTTTACAATATTTCTTTATGAATACTACTACATGAGGTGTTTTATACCAAAATATTATTTTTACTCAGCAAGAAATGTGCTTTATATAATTTGTGTGTGTGTGCTTTCTCTTCATCTCTCTCTTTCTCTTTATTTGTAGACGGATGTGTTTGAATGATAGATCTGTCATCATTCCTGCAACTCAAATTAGAGTGTGTGCAGTAGATGTCTTTTCTTTCATCAGCGCGCTGGCCTGTGGGTTTGAAGTGAGCGCTTCTGAGCCTTCTCCTGGACTCCCCATGAACTTGATTAGCTGTTTGGGAAAGTGACGTCTGGACTGAGCAGCTCAATGCTGAAAGAGTGAACTCAGTGGGAGAGCTGTCATTCAAGTGTGTTTGAATTCTTGTATTGGATAACACTCCGATAATACAAACCCTTGTTTCCATTTTCATTTGGAATTCCCTGTCATCTGTGCGAGTGAAACTGTCTGACAGTTACCAGAAAATCTTTGAATTAGAGAGCTGTTTTTGTTTATTACACTACTTGATCAAATGTGAATTGAAAATGTGACAGCGCTAAGAATGAAACTTGGATCTCCTAAAGATGTACCAGCAAAGCATCTTAACGCTGGTCATGCTGCTTTTAGAAATCATTTTAGAAATGTGTACTCAAGTAGTGTTATATCTGATATGCACTCACAGGCAGCCATAAAATCACTGTAAATAATTATGTGAATGAAAGTTTATTTTATTTTGTGTGATGCCCTCTCTCTTTCTCTGATGCCTTTTTCAGAATGGGATCATTCTAATCATATGGCATTGATTATTAATGAAAAATTGAGTGGTGTGGAGGAAAAGAAAATGAATAGATGCAGAGTGCAGAAAAGAAAATATGAACACTACATTAGATAAAAAAAAACTTGAATAATCTGAAGAATTGCTGCACATAATTAAACAGTTCCACACACTAAGAAAAATGTTAAACATTAAAAGTTATTGCTAAAAATACATATAGGCCCATATTGCAATATGACTCTGATCTATAGTGTCTTAAGTCTTATTAATAAAAAAATGCATTAGTTCTACACTAGATTTTTTGTAGTTTGATTAAGAATAGGGTTTCTTACTACATGTAACAAGGCTAATGTTATCCGGTGTGATTTTAAATTCACTCAGTGGAGACATTTTGAGGAGTGGCTTAATATAGAAAACTGTGAAGGAAAAAACAAATTGTTTGCAGATGAGGTCATGTGGGCTACCCGTGCTAATTGGATACACGCATTTTTGTGGACGCCAACTTAAAAGGCCCTTTAATTGATACATTCATAGAGGCAGTCTTAATATGGAGAGACAGGAGCAGCTCTGTCCTCGGTTCTCCGGAGTTCAGCCATCTCAATCATACAGATGTTAGCTCAGGGACTGGTTTAGCCAAAGGTTAACAGTCAAGCACAAAACACACAGAGAGAGATTGAAAATGGGAGAAGTGCAGGCATCCAAACCATAGAGGGACACATTAGCTGAACCACAAACATAGGCATCTTCTGCCAAGAACATAGTCATATTTGCTCTTCTGCCACAGGCCTGTGTTCCATATTTAGGTTATAGTCATAATTTGTAACTTCTTACTGTTAATTCAAACTCCAAAAGCCAGACATGAATTGGCATATTTACTATAATCCAGAATTACATATGTAAAGACGTCAGCCAATGTAATGTGGAGCATTTTATCCATCCAGAAGCAGCCGTTCCCTGACACAGCGGATGCCCGCTGTGTAGTACATCAAGTATCAATGGGATTGAAAGATTTGCTGCAGTAAAATTGGGACACAGATGCCCCGACATTCTCTACGGAGTCTTTGACAGCCACGTTCTGCCGTAAGACCAGAGGCAGCCACCGAAATCACGGGCGAACAAGAGGAACGATGACAAGCCTGTGATACACACTTCCACTCTCGCACTGCATACTTTGATTTCCTGCCCCATGGTGATAGTAGGGATTTTACAATATATGCATTCTTACACACTTTTTCTATCCCCATCCTTCAACCAGACTCCGTTTCTCATTGTTACAGGCTAAGTTATGTATGACAAACGCCTTGGGCAGAATCACCATCAAAGCGTCAGATGGGGGGGGAATTCAGCATCTCTAAGCTTCTTACAGATGACACATGTCACGTTTTGAAGTGCGCGGGGGATGAAAGTAGCAAGGAAGTGACGGATTTCGGCACGGACAGTTTTCTCGCGTGTCACAGCCGTCACCAGTAGAACCGCCGATGGAACCGGACTGGCAGGTCAGGGACTCGCCGGGCGTCTGGGCAGCTGTCTGTGGGACTGGATCTCTGGGGCCTGAGTGTCAGACGTATGTCTGGTTCACCTGTTCTGCCCGCTGTGCAACCCCCGTAATGACATGCTGTTACTGATCTGAGCACCAACATGAACACTTTGGCTTCTGCAGCTCGGGTGACACCTGGTCATTTCAAATGAAAAGTCACACTCAGCTTTTTTTTTTTTTCTACATGCTGTTTGCTTGAAGCAGCATTCCAGGTTCAAGACAAGTCAAGCTCATTCGACAGCATTTGAGGCATAATGCTGATTTCCACAAAATGAATCTAGACTTGATTTGAAAGCAGAAATGCAAACTTTATAAAAACTACACAGAGAAGTTTAGTAGCTAAGTGATTTTTACACTTTTTATTCATGTTAGCTCACATAATGTTTATGGGTTGCAGCTATTACTATTGAAACAATGAGTGCTTTAATGTTTACAGAATGGCCCCTTTCATTTCTTTTGTAAGAGCCACACCTTAACCTTTTCGTAAAGTTGAACTTTTCATTTAATGGCATAATGTGTTATTTAAATTTGACCAGGAAACTCATTTCGAAATGTTTTCATTCAAAACAACTTTAAAAGTGTTCTTCTTTGATTAACAAAACAATTAAGATTGAGGGAATAAAAAAAAAAACTAACTCTGAAAAAGTTTTATCCAATACAGCTCTCTGAGAACATGTTACTCTAGGGATTGTGCATTGGGAACTTCATCATTTGAAAAGTTTTGTGTATAAACAAGAGGGTTTAAAAAAGTAAGGAGACAGAATCCCGAGCCAATGCATGCCTAATGCAGCTCCATCTTCTCTCCTTTAAAATACAGCAATGTCAAGTCTTGCTCTGCACGGCTATACATGTGTCTGTACAAGCCGAAGCCTGGTATCAAAAAAAAAAGTTGATTCATAGCAGAACTTCTACCTGTTAGGGCTGTGCGGCGTCTCGTAAACAACTTACAGAATCACAACTTTAAAAAGTGGCCATGCCTTTCGACAGCAACAAACTCTGAAGTGGGTTTTTTTTCGCCGGTGTCTTCTCTCCTCTTCTCTGTCTATGTCTTTATTGTTGCTTGATATGTCACCACTGTCTACACTCTCTTGCTTCACATGCTTTCCTTTAGATTTTCTCTGCCATAAATTATTCACCATCCTGTGTCTTTTCTCACTACCTGCACCTCCATTGTCTAGGTACCCATCCAGGCTTCTGAAAGGCCTTTTGCTTTGAGACAGAGTTTGTGAAAGGGAAAGTTAGAGCAGCGATGACAACCACCTTCTAAGCAGCAGTACTTGCAAAAGATATCCTGCACTACCTTGCACATCCAAGCCGAGTCTGGGAAAGATAAATAAATAAAGAAATAAATAAAGCCGATGTATTATTTAAGATTACTATCCAAATACGGCCTTAAGTAAAAAAATCCGCAACAACACAGCATACAAATTAAACGCAGAGAATCCGCCGTTTTTATTTCGGGTTGCGTTCATTCGTCACATTCGTAGCGGTAATATAAATAAGGTGACAAGCGCGCTACAGAGCATTGTGTGTTTCACAAGATTCCCCCCAGTGAGGGAGACAGAGGGTGTCTATGTAAATCGCCATATGAAACTGCATATGATTACTGTCCAGACACCGGAGAGGTGACCTGATCCCAATTAATCACAGAAACCCAGAGAGAACTGTCAAGTCTCATCTTCATCTCCCTGTCACAGTTCCATTCGATCTCTCTCTCCCTCGCTCACACTCACTCTCTCTCATCCTCCCCTCCCTGCCTTCACGCTCACCTTTATGAAAACCCTCTGTTTGACAGATTGCCGGGTACTAGGCCTCCCTTCCCCCTCCTTTCCCCTTATCGAGCAGTGACAGCGGGGGTTAGGGTGGTAGGCATCCCTGGGAGGGTCTGGAACAATGCTGGAGCCCACACTCACACCCACATTCCCCTTCAAAGACCTCTCTCTCTCTCCTCAGCACATCGGCGGCCATGCTGAGGAGCCAGTGAACTAACACAGCGATGAGATCAAGTGAGAGCTTTCAAGAGAAGCCTCTTATTTATTCTGTCTGTGGCACAGTGATTCTTCCTCCCCTCTTTTCCACCACTCAGATCCTCATGCGATAAAGGAAGACAAGCCAAAGTACTGAAGCTCTCGCACTTCCTCTCCCAGCTTCCCTTTATCTGATACCACCCTACCCATCTCTCTGTCTTGCTTGCTGTCTGTTTTTTTTTTCTTGCTGCATTCTCCTTTTCTCTCACTTTCTATCTATTAGGTTTTAGAGTTATTATTTCTAATAAGAACGGAACTTCTGCTATGTGTTATTTTGAAAGTGAAGTCATAATGAAGGACAGTGCAAAATAATAAGGAAAACACTCAAAGAATTCATTCCAACCTGGGAAACTGCATGAAATAACTTATAACTTCTACTTAAAGATGTGATACTGGAGTGAAACAACCCAAAACATGTGAAAGCCTAGGCCCTAGGATCCTGAACCGATTACTGCAATGACTGGCCTCGCTGTCGGGGCACTGACACCAAAATCAGCTGAAAACATCTGATCAAGAAGGCCTATGAGAAGCCAAAATAAATGTATGTAGAATTTTTTCCTGAAAGCTGGAAGCAGGAGGGAAACAGACAGTCAGTGTGTACAACTGAAGTAGAATACAAAAGAGTTGTTGATTCCATTGCATGATCGCCAACTTATTGGAAAGCAGAGAGAAATAAATGTACAGTAAGTAACAAGAGATGCTGTTAAATTAAACTTTTATGGATCAGAAGAAGTAAATCATTAAAATGTTTCTTGGAAAATGACTGGGTTACTTGAGCAAGGCAGTCTGATGCTATGTCAAATTACCCAATGACTCAATGACCGATTACATCACTAATATTAAAGTAATATTTACCATATGTTTTTCCTTAAAACATAGTGGGTAGTAGGGAGTCTATTGACAATTTGAGAGAGAGAGAGAAAAAAAAATTAATAAATAATTATATATATATATATACAGTATATATATATATATATATATATATATATATATATATATATATATATATATATATATATATATATATATATATATATATATATATATATATATATATATATATATATATATATATATATATATATATATATATATATATATATATATATATATATATATATATATACGTATATATAATAAAAGAGTATAAAGGATGTACACATGAATAGGTATATCTATAAAAAATATGAGTACAGGAATGAAGGAATGAAAACTACTTTATGCTACTTATGCTAATTATACCAATCATCCTGTCAAGGCTTTGAATGATGTCTTTGAAAGAAGGGGATTTGATGTCACATTTCAGTCATATTCTGTGATCAGTTCATTATTTTGCTTGCAATCTGGAAAAAAAAGAAGTTTAGCATAAAATGACAAAGGACGGACTCAAGATGGAAGAAGATTTCATTTAATGCTATTCTTTCCCTTCAACACAGGCCTAATGAGCGCCATCTGTCTGTGCGATCATTTTCTGTGCAGTGACATGTATTCCCCAGTTCTTTACATTCTTGATTTTAGTCAAGATCAAAATAGCTCAAACGTGGATGAAAGTGGCATTCGACATATAAAAGTCACGCCTTAGCTTTGTCTTGATTTAACGTGATATCACCATTTGGGTATTCCCTTTGAAATCGGAGAACTGGCATCTGCAGAAATCACAGAGGAAGTCAGGAGACTGCATATCACATGCTGTTATATCTCCATTGCTCGAGCAGCTGTTCATGAGACTTTTATCCCAAACTACTTCCATCTCTTCAATTGTTCCCTATGTAACTTGGCACAGCCAACGAACTCCACCCTCAAGACATGTTGAGTTAATATTGTAAAAATGTGTTTTTCTGTTGTTGCTGTTGACTCGGAGAGTACATTTAACTATGTCACCTTTTGTTACAGCAAAACCAAAGGATACGGGAAGAGTTTAAAGTACATTTCCGTACAGCTCACCTCAATTAACTGGAACAGAGAGTTTATCTGTCATCATTTGAGAAGGAAACTGCTCTTGATAGCAGGCCTTCTCTCCACCCTCAGTCCTGCCTACAGTGGCGAAGTGTCTGGATCTCTCTCCGGCAGTTATACGCCGTCTCGTTAGTGGTTGTGTCAGTCTATGATCTCAGTAATGATGAGGCTGTAAAAGTGCCAGAGTTAGCCCAGGCTCCACAGGGCCCTCAGGGCCAAAGGGTGACTAAGGGGGAGGAGAACCCATATTAGGAGGCGTGTCCCTGGAGAGAGAGACTGGTTCAGCTCCTCCCTCCCTCCAGAACTCCAGAGGCAGAGTCCCTGATGGAACAGGGAACCCATACAAGTGCTTTCCTCTTCCTTTCCTGTTAGCAACTTCACCCATGCCATGCAAATATTGTAAAAAATAATTTAAGGCCTATTGCTTTGGTAATGAGCCCCCAAGTGAATTCAAGCACTTAAACTGGCTCTCTAAGCATCAGGTGAAATCATGTCAAACCAATGCTCTGAGGACGCTTGTTGTGGAGAAGAGGGGTATAAAACAACAAAATCTGCATTTTTATTGCATTTTTTTCTCTTCTTGCCAGTTCTCACCAAACTGGGTGTGCTGTCCTACTTCTGCTCTTATTCTTGGATTTGGTTTGTTTTGGGTTTTTGCTCTGGCAGTGCAATGAAATCCCAATAAACAGTGACACTGAGATGAAGGAGCGCAGAAGATGCTCAAATAAAACATTGCAACCAATGCATCTTTCAGGAAATTTTTACTTTTCTTAATTTTCATTATTTTATATTATCTTGCAAATTGAGATTTGCAACATTAACACCTGGGACTAAATAATACTGATATTAAAAATCAAACAATTTGACAAAGATGTAAATATAATATAATAGCATGCCCTTCAAATAGAGCATCCTGAATATTAGAAAAAGAGTCAAGAACCATACCCAGCCTAAGGTGCAGTGCAAAGCTACGCAGCTGTCTTGGCGCTGACTGGAATTACAACTATCCAAAACAATCATGGGCAAGACTACAATACTAACCAGGCGATCCAAAAACATTTTGGGAGACTGGCATTCAATTAGTGGATGGCCAGACTATCACTGTCCAGAATACCAGACCCACAAGCCAGACAATGAGGAGGCAAATTAAACAAAAGGCCAGACGGTGACTGTGCATGTAACTGTAATCAGCAGCCTTAAGTCCCCAGCCGTCAACGTACCAACCAACACCCTTACAAAACCATTACTGCACAGTCATTCTAATTTGAACAGTGAGGCAGACAAAGTGGCCAATACAGAAAGAGGAATTACCCAAAGGCACGCGCCTGTCTGCATGTCATGTGAGACAACCAATTAAAATCACTTATTGCTAGAGTAATATCCTTCGCTATAGTGGTGGAAGAAAACAGCTTTGGGAGGATTATCTCTGCCGTAACCTGATCTCATTCACTCAGCCTCAAATCTCAGCCTCGCTGCTGCAGGCTGTAAGAGTCCTGGGCCTCGGCTGACACTCTGGCCAAAGCTTGGAGGAGCCACAAAGGCTGGGAGAGAACCAGACTATGTCGGAAGGGACAAATGGCACTCACGCTTCCCCACACACATGAAATGTTCCCATATGAACTGTATCAAAATCACTTTGTATGTGAGAGCAGAATGATTACAGTCATGGTTGATACGATCTATGGGCATTATCCATAAAACACAAGCATAACCAATTTCTGTGTAAATTGTGCATAAAACCATGCTTACATAAAATAAAGCTTTCAGTTCAACAGGGAAAATTTACGTGCGAATGGATTCATGCATAAATTCATTCTGCTCATGTTTCATATATGTGTCAATAAGCGAAATGGGTCCACAGGTGTTAGTGTGACATCTGTGTTCTGTACAATAATGCCATAACTGTCCAGTATAAAGAGCAGGTGCTGAGTGAGTGTCTGTCTAATCATGCTATTTTTACAGGCTTCAGATTTTACCCACACATGTCCCATTGTAATCTTAATTCACCACAGCTCCACTTTCTCCCATGTAAAGGACTTTTCATTGGCCAAAGCAAAAATACTTTAGAGGCCCAGTTAAATAATAAAACACATTAGGAATAACTCAAAGGTTAAGCGTGTACAATGCCTCTGAGATCATCCACGGCTTTGAAAAGCATTTAGGATCATATGTTTAAGGGCCCATAAAATGACATCATCTGTCCAGCAGGAGCGGCAAGTGTCAGCAGCAGTTATTCTCTCCCTATGCAGTCAGAGCGGGCCACTGATCCACCCAGCCAGCTTTGTGGCTTTCTCGGGCTGCTAACCAGAGGACAGCCATGACTTGAGTGACAGGACAAGTCTTGCCATTTACCTACTCGAGACTGCATGTTATTAAAAAAAACTCACATTAATTCTCTTCTATGAAGAAGGCCGCAGAGAAACCATCGCTGGGCGACCCAAAACCCCAAGTGACTGTGCCGGTTTAGTCTAAGTTTGAACTGGCACAGAAGAGCGTACTTTCCCGCTCTTTTCCTAGTTTGGATGCCAAGCTACACACACATACACAAAGACAGGGTTCTCAAGAGTCTGACGGTTGATGTTTAGCTGTATTTAATCTGCCCTGAACATGGAGCAACGTGAGGAAATCAGCATTGTCAAGTTGTTGTGGCAAGTGGTGAGGTCGAATCCGTCAACACAGACTTTCCACACTGTAATTATACACTGCCACTGAGGATTGAGACACCATGTTATTCTTAATTATCACATTGCTTGCATTCTTATACCATTCTAGTGCATTCCAGGCAAGAAATGCCATTCGAAATTTATGAATATGTTAAACCCGAGCCAAATTGAGAAGAACGTGCCTTTGAGTGGCTTTTATTTTGGCGCTTGGACAGTCATTGACTATATAAACACCATATTGCTATCCATCTGTGCCCCTCTCCATAAAACACACAGTTCACATAACACTGAAGTCACACCAACTAGAAACATACAAATCCAGGGAACCTCTTTTCCTCCCATCTTCCACTGTCAGAACAACTGCTTGGCAGCCTATTGTTGGCAGCGAAAGTTTGGCTCACACCCATCTGGAGCCAGGCAGCCCGCACATTCTCTGGGTATAGAGCTAATGAGGCCTGCTGATGGACCAGCCGTGGTCACGCTGGTGTGGGTTACAAATATAAAGCCCTGGGCTGTATGAATCCTCCATGTTGTGCAGTAATTCTTCGGACTGTGGGAATGTAATGCTAAAGGCTTGGGCCAGGACAGACACACAGCTGATGTGCTCAAAAAACCTGTCTGTGCTTCTGGAACCTGATTAGAACACAGAGCACATGAAGACAGAGTTTGAGCATGGCCAGGGATGGCGAAGGTTGGCATGTCAACCGTGGAGCGATGAGGCAGGATTCTGGAATAAAGAAGAGACAGGGCAAAGCTTCATCTGGATGGCTGTGTTTTGGCTTTTGGGATGAGGGAGACTGGGACAGGCAATGCAAGCCTAGCCTTGGAATGGCTACAATGGATAAAAGGGCCGTGACAAGCCCCTGTCTGGAAGAGAAGAGTACGAGTAGGTCAGCCAATGTTTGACTTTCTGCAGTCTCTTGCTAGTTTTTCGGGAATCATTACACAGAAACATCATTCCTTCATTCCAGTTTGTTTAATTCATATCCTAAAACACATAATGTAGTAAACTATTCGATTTTATTCATGGGATATGTTAGGGATTGACCAATATTATGCTCTGGCCAAAACTTATTTTCATGCAGATAACATAAATGGTCAATATTAATATTTTATTAAAATAAATGCACAAAAACTATACAAGTGTAAGCATCACAAAAATGTCATGTAATGTACATAATGTAAGCATCACAAAAATGTAATTTACAGTATTGAAAATAGACTTAAGATTTCCTTATAACTGTTTTTAGCAGTTTTAATGTTTTAAAAGGTGAACTTATAGAATGTATGCAAATGAGTAATGTTAAAACAGGTGAAATGAACACGGACAATTAACATTCAATGTCAATACCCTAACATTATCACTCCTCTTAAAAAAAAACTGTTGTTCATTTCTCCTTTTTTCTTACCATCTTCATTTCTCTCTTAAATCCATGTCTCGGAGATACTGCAGCGTTGACTGATGCTTTGTGAAGAGTTCTCACCCGGACTTAGTCTTATAATACTGCCAGCTGTGCGATGCAATTCTGCCATGCCAGTCTTGCCAGGGCACACAAGCGGAGGGGTTAGGGTTTAAAGATTGATCCCCCCACCCCCTCCCCCATTGCACCACCCTACCAACCCACCTTGGGGTCTGTGTTGGAGGTGGTGGGGGGTGGGAGTTGTGGGGGTCAGTGTGCCAGGGCTGCCCTCTGGTGTTGAGGAAGAAAAGAATGAGTGTAAACAGTGGGGAAGGGCAAATCTGGCAACACGGCCTTTCTCAGTTAAACAGATAATTGGCCTTATTGATGTATAAAAGATGCCCCACTGTGCCTCCAGAATCTCCATTAGGGCTGAAAAGTCTAAATAGTTTATGAGCTGCTTCTGAATACAGAAATAGAAAGATTAATCTTCTCCCACAGTATGCTTACTGATGTGTGTGTGTGTGTGTGTGTGTGTGTGTGTGTGTGTGTGTGTGCGTGTGTGCGCGTGCACCTTTATCCCCACTCTGTTCGCTACACAAATATAGCTTCAGGGATTAATTGCATAAAATATACAGCAATGATGAAAAGCATGAGCATTACAAACTAAAGGGAGGTTAATGAAGATAGTCACACTCAAATCCAGAGAAGTCGCCTCTGATATGATTTTGAAGATGACAAAGATGATAAAATCAATGAAGACATTCAGAGAGCAATCTACCATTTTTATCAAAAAAGCTTTGTATACTGTATGTTTAGATATAAGAGCTGGATTATAAGAAATCGCCCTTATATAGATGTGATATAGTGATTAAAGATAGGAAAAGGAATGATGAGGTATGGCTGCTATGGACATTGCAATGCATTTCCCTCCTCCTCCGTTTAAGTATTCAGCCGACGAACTTTCAGATCCTGCCACTCTCCCTCTGATCAGACTCTCTGATCCCTTTGATCAAAGTGAGTTCTATAATTTTAACTTCGGTTTAAACTTTAAAACTTCAATATGCTCTCAATAAAACCTCTGAAATTTTCTATTTCTGCGAAAAATAATGACATACCCACAATATGTAGCCAAGTTTATTGGGGGAAACCCACGGCTTCCAGTCTAGCTAGGAAAGGTATCTTAAATACAGCACTGCTGTTTTTAGAGGTCCGTGTGCATGTATTTACATTCAAATGCACTTCTCATAATTACTCTGGGACAGACGGCGCAGGCTTCTATCAATGAGGAATGACACCTTGTTAAGTTAGGAATTCTCTTTGTGTTAGTGAGGTTTCTCTAGTTAATCTTGCACCTTGCTTGATCTACAATGCTGTAATTGGGATGCAGGGAGAAAAATCCTGTCTCATTGAGCTGGGAGCAGAACAATGAAAGAAATGAATATCACACCCAGCGTTACCTTTCTAATCAATTCTGTGTGTGAGCTCTCAAAAGCAGGCTTGTACTTTTTAATGAGGACAGGGGTTTTTTGGTAGCGCTATGTTTTTGACACCGATAGGATTACAAAGCCAATTAAGGAAACTTTTACTTGAGCTGAGAATATCTGTCTTTTCTTGTTGTGTTGAGGTCTGTTTGTTGTTTTTATCTTGAGGACAAAATTCTACTAAACATGTGGATGTGTACGATATGTAGCTTAGTGTGTGTGTGTGTGTGTGTGTGTGTATGTGTGTGTGCGCAGGCTGCTGTGTGGAAAGTCAGTGAGAAGATTTTTACTGGATGCGAGTGAATTAAGATGAAACAAAAACAGATAAAAACTAAATATGTGATTACATTTTTTTTCTCCATGTATGTGTGTCCACTGTGTCCAATTTTTAAGTCATGATGTGTTCATGGTCAGATCAGATGTCCCAGCATGTGGCGCAGACCAATGCTCATTTAATCAAATTTACATTCAGACAGTCTTAGGCATAACGATACTACCCTCAACACTATATTTATTTTCATACATGTTTCTTTTATCTTACAATAATAACATTTTATACTGTTTTCTTGAACTCAAATGTCTCGGTACAAAATATGAATTAAACTGCAGATACAAATTAAGAAATGTATATATGGTTAATTTGTTAATTTTACTGTTCACTGTTATATTTTAGTATGCAGTGTATGTAAAAATCGCTTGTAAAATTCACAAATTGTGAATTAAGAATTAGCCCGTAACAATTTCTTAAATGGGAAATGTGTTTACCGCTGTGTATGTGTGCGTGTGTATGTGTGTGAATGTGACCGCACACACATACACAGATAAATATATAAATAAAATCGTATTGTTTCAGAATAATAAAAGAGCAAAAATTTCACCTGACGCCCAACTCTCTGTCTCTCTCATCCTCTCATTCTCTTGTAGACCCTCCCTCACAGTTCCCTTCATATTTTGCAATGTTTTTGATAACTTAAAGTGGCTGTGAGAGAGTAAGTGTGTGTGTCATAACACTTCTCTGAGCTACCTATATTTATGGCTGAAAGTGAATTCTTGATGAGCACTGAGATATCAAAGGCTCCACGATCAAAGCTTCTCTAATAAGCAACCCACTGTTCTCTGAAAACCTGGACTTTTTATCGCGCTCGGTCTCTACCTTCTCCTTAACTGGGATTATGCAAAAAGAGATGCGGGGAGAGCAAACATCTGTAGTCGCATTGTCATTCTCTAGTCTTTAATTTGTTCTTCTGTACACCTTTGTAGAGGAAAATGTCCCGGCACAGGTTTGCCTTTTTCCCCCCTCATTGAAATTTTGCTGTCACTTTTGAAAGCTCACCTGACGTGCCTCATGCTACACTTCCTTTAGCATGTGTTAGATTTCTTTTTCCCTTTTGCTCAGCGGTGTGGTGCTGTTTGTGCTCTGGGAACACATGACGGGGGTTAGGAACGCGAGAGAGCGAGAAAGACGGAAACCACAGAAAAACCATCCTGAAACAAATCCAACAATAAACAGTTTGTAATAGAGGCTGGATGTTTATGTCTGCGGGATCTAAATTTTGTTTTGTGTGACTTCTACATATACGAAAATATCTCAAAGTGAGCTGAAGATTGAGATTCTGAAGGTGTCTTCTCTACATCTCCTCACACAGCCATGACAATACAAGCGGCTCGCACTCGGCCCTGAGTGGTCATGTGATTCCCTCCTGCTGCGCCTCTGGACCACGGTCTGCCTCTATCACATTCTTTCATTAGTAAAGGAGAATGTAATCGAGTGTGCCACACAGCCTTTAAGAGTTGTCTCTTTCAAACATGTCTATGATTAAGAGGGCCAGACGATTAAAGAGAGCTCAGCAGGCTTGTGAAAACATGTACTTACACACACACACACACACACACTCACTCTTGAGGCGGTTGCACGGATGATTAAAATTTAATGATAATGATACAGTTATGCATTGGGCAACATACTGAGGTTAAATAATGATAATAGCGTTTCACCCCCCACCCTCACCCCCTTTTCTTTGACATCTGTAATAATGCAAATCTTCACTGCAACACGATGGCATAATTACCGGGTATGTTAAAAGCATTTACAGCGCAGACGTTCCAATGAGCAGGCATACCTCCCAGTGTTAAAGGCTTTAAGGGAGACGAATATTGATATTAAAGAGTGTATAAGTACACCGCTGCTGTGATAATGGATGTGATTATATATTAGTGAAGAACAGGGCTCTCCTCCTTCTGTGATGGACAGGCTCTGCAGATTTATCTTTTTTTTCCTTAACCCTCATGATCTGTTGAGATAGGTTCACTGACATTTTTTTATGGTTGGGAAGCCACCTAATATAAAGTGAGACACGATTCCTAAATGCTGTTCTTTTGAACTGTTATTCATCAAAGAATCGCTAAAGTATGTATCACATTTTCCACAAATATGTTATAAAGACTACTTATTTTTAACACTGATATAATAGGAAATGTTTATTGAGCACCAAATCAGCATAATTAAAATGATTTCTGAAGGATTGTGTGACACTGAAGACTGGACTAATGGCGGAAAATCTAGCTTTGGTAAAACAGCTGTGAAAAGTCAATGTGGAAAACGAATTCATATTAATGGGGTCATAAAATGGACAATCAAAATTCTCAATCACAAGAGACGTTGAGTACCATCAATCTCACTTGTTGTTTTGTCAGTGGGTGTAAAAGAAACTGCCCTTCATAAACTTATACTACAGCGTATATTGTTTGAGCATCGCTAGAAAAAAAAGCATCACATATTAGACAAATCAGAAAAAATTGACTTCAATATTTTTGTTATGAATTTTATACCAGTTTATGTTATCATCGCTATTAGTCCTTTACATGTTACTGTTACGATATTTTAAGAAATTTAATAACATTGTAGTCCAAAGATAGGCTGTTTTGTTTATGTTGATTTGCATTGCAAATGGTTGTGTTTCAGTTTTCAACGTCCAACATACACACCTCACATAGAAGACTTGCTATTATGGAATTAAAATTGAAACCCATTGAAATTGAGTGTTTCAAAGAGAGTGAAAATGTAGTTGGACAATTAACATTTTTACAAATACTGAACCTTTCAAACTTTATAAAATAACTTGTACAATACACTATAAAAGCCTGAAACTGCATTTCATGACCCCTTTAAAACAGGACATTGAGTGCTTTTTTCAGCTTTATATTATCATTTGAAATGCATTGCAATAGTTCATGTTTTATACCTCGGGCCTCTGAGACCCATGCATAGGTAATTTTACATTATTCATGGAGGACAGTTGAAGCATGTTATCAAAATTAATTTTGTTAACACTCCTTTCTCATAAGTTCAGGAAAAGTCATGGGGAATAAACCTTTTACATAACATTTAAGCATTTTTTTAAAAAGCTGTTAAAATGGCCTTGGGCTCTCTCTCAGAGCCCAAAGAGAACATGAGGGTTAAACAATGTTTACAGCGCTGGAGGTCTGAGTTTATCTTTCAGACACAATTTTAATTAGTGTTAGTTTAATTGACGGATAGCACAGATGAAGGAGCAGCAGGGAGGAACGTAAGTGGCCTTAGGCATGCTGATGATTTCCTTTGTTAAGACACTTACAATAGTGGACTAAACACAGCCATTAAATGAGGCTTCAGATGATCTCTGCATGTTCACTGATTCATCACAAATGTCACTGATCCATCCATCCAGACTGTTCTCTACTCATCCAATACTCTATCTATTCTCTACAACAAAGCTGGAACAGAGTTCAAACATGCAATATTGTGTCCCAGTGTTTTCATAGCTGGCCGTTTTGGGGTCATTTCCCCTCTGGGCTGAAAATCCATCACTCCTCTAGCAGGAACGGACAGGGTCCTAGAGTCACTCTAGTGGCCTCAGGCTTTCCATGGTCACTAGCCCTTGTCTGGGATGGCCACTGAGGCCTTCAGGCCTGCAGCTGGCTCCCTCGTGACCCCCTGAACTCTGCAACACCTTCATCATCTTATTAACCCCATCGCCCACACACAATCAGGCTATTAACACCAGGCAAAACACAACACACACTCGGCCTGTTTTGTCATTGCTCAGATTATAGCTATTACTGACATCAACTCCTCCCAAAAAGCAATAGTTTGCTAGTGATAGATTATCGTTCAGATTATATCCGTCAGTCAATTACCACATTCATGCCCTTATTGAGGACGTTTGAAAGGCTCTTACAGCAACACAGATTCAAGGAACAGTTTTTGAGGTCAAAGAATGTTTTGCATGATCTCAGTGATTATTATTTTTATGTTTACAAAGCTGCGGCACGGTCTGGGGGAGTTGTTCATTGCACAGAAAAAAATATATAAAGAAAAATCAGCATATGTGTTGCATCACATTCTATTTAACATATAACAGACACACACAGATGTTCCATAGGCATAATATTTTATATTGAAAAAAATTTATTTAACCCTAAACCTACCCCTCCCGCAAAACTTATATTTTATATTATCAACAAACCTCAAAATTTCCAATAATTTTGGATATTGCAATCTTATTGGGAGGGGTTTTGCTACCCTCTTGTTTATTTTTAGAATGTATATGTTTATGTATGTTCAATGGGAAATTTGACTTTATGCTTGCAAAAATATTAAAAAGATAAAAAAAAAAAGAAGAAAAATGAATAACAACAGTCACTCTCATTCCCCTAAAGTAATGAATTTCAGAATCTTGAGGAAAATAATTAACTATGAAATATTGATGAATTAAGACACAGCTGCAGCTCCTCAGTTTCAGGATCCAAATGACAGAGACATGAAACGCATGTTATCCCAATTCCATACATACAAACGTGGTGTTTAATAATTTATGTAGTCACAAATCACTTGCAAAATCTTTCAGTGTCTCTGTTTTGTTTAATAATTCTTCTGTAATCAGAAATAGTTCATAACTGATGAAGACAGGGCGACACAGATATCCACACAGAGAAACTCTATTATAACAGCATTAACATGACTAAAAAACAAATCAGATGCATTTCTTAGATGTAATTAAAGCAAATGACCTGTTGACCTGTCTGAGTTGAGTGAGGTTAACCAAATACAGTATCAGTTTCTGTTTATTGCTCCTGCACTCTAACACACAGCGGTCTTCCATGTCTCTCAGAGCAAAGCTATTCTGACCTTCAGCTCTGACTACTATAAAGAGACAAAGGTTCAAACAGCCCCTCTCTTTCACCCCTCACCTTGGGTCATCCATCCTAATCTAACAGCACTCCATCATATCAATATGTAGCAAGCGCACACAGGCTGAATTCACCCATTCAAATGCATTTTGCCAAGAGATGTTTAGGAAAACAACAAGCAAAGTGATCGAGCGCATTTGTGTGAGTCCAAATCATTCTGGCACTACTTTCAATAAAACAAATGACTAACGTGTAAACACAAGAAATAATCAAAGGAAACAACAAGAGGGAGGGGTGTTGGTTAGACACCAGTGCTTTTAAGACACAGGTACAAAAAGGAAAAATGGGCCAATCAAAGCAAGTATGCAGTGCGCTGAAGATCTACACGCCATTTAATCATCAGGAGGGTTTACATGTTGAAACAAGGAGGATAAATGAAAAGTAATTATCCATATTCCCATTACTGACTGATGCCGTCTCAGAGTAAATCACAGAGAACAATCCCTCTCATCTATAGGGATCTATTAACAAAGATGTCAGCAAAGTGCCACCAGCAAACCGATTTTTCTTATAAAGAGAGAGAGAGTGCTTCATATAGTGGATTCCACTCATTTCATCTGTCTCTCGTTCGATTTTTCCCAAGACATAAACATTTGTTAGGAGCCAGTCATTTACTCACAGTTAATTAATCCTGAAGCTATCAATTAGTAAAATATAAACCAGTGTGTCCCACTGCCATCTCTCTTTCAGTCAGTACATTTACATGCAATTAACATTTCCAGTTTTTTAAAGTTAGATTGCAGTCACAATAAAACATATACTTACATATGCAAGATTTTCAATTTGTGTGGATTATAATTGTTATAACTTTTCTTATTTATATTATGTTAATTTTGCCATCAATTGTAATAACCTACAAATCGTCAGTTAACGTCTTGTGAAGATATACATAGGATGTACATAAAAAAATACATCATTAAGGCTTTTTTTTCTTCTAAAATACAAACCATCTTTTAATCTAATCATCTTGAATGAATCAGGAGAGAAATAGGCACAAATCAAGCACCGTTTACAAGTGAAAGCAGCCCAGAATATTTCTAAAGAGAAATGTAAATGTATTTGATGTTAGAGCACAACAGGATCTAGACTTTTTCCGCTTATTATTTTACTGTTGTTATAGATTATGCACTTGTATTTTGGCCAGAAGTCAAAGTTTAAAGTTAAAAAATGATGGATTTGTTGCGCGGAGTTTGATCTTTGTAGAAATCACTGAGCAGTGAGGTAAGGCAATTCTCTATTTCTCTTATTCTTTTATTTTGTGAGCTTTTTTGGTTTCGTTTTGTTTTGTTTTATTAAAAATGTACATTTTAAGCAAAAAATAAAAATGTCAAATGGAAAATGTCTCACTTCCTTAGCTGACGTCCTTCCTCAAGAGACAGGAAGAAGCACACACTCCAGTGCACTGCTTTCTTCTCCCCGTTCATCCAAACACACACTCTTACGTTCACCTTTTTATAGAACCCTCCACAGGCACTGTGTGCTTGTTGTAGAACTGTTATAAAACACAACGAAGACCGAGAGAATTAACATCGTGTTTGTTTTGCTGCTGGTTGTTTTCATTAAGAACATTAATACAATTCCTTCAGGTATTTTTCACTTGTTTGTTGGACTGGCTTATAAGAAAATAAAACCAATGGCGCGACTAAAAGCTCATTTGTATTTGTATGTTTTATTTTGTATTTGCAATTTGCATTTTGCTTGTTCATGCCGTAGTCTCAAACAAACAAGCTAGCTTTGTTTTAAAATGCGAAAGGATTATTCTGTGGGACTGTAGTTTTTTGCTGCGTGTTCATCTAATTGACCAGCAGATGGAGTGGATATGAGTTCAGATTCCGATTCGCAACACACATGTGTTACAGCAGCTGAAACACACACACACATTTAGTACATATACACAGGTTCACATAAACACGAGCACACGCATTCATTCATTTATAGCGGAGAGGACTTTGATGGTTGGACTGATAGTAAAACAGGCATTGCAGCACACAGTGGGAAGGGTTTCAGTGTAAGCCAGATTGTACCGTATCAGGATCAAAGACATCTACATCTTAAACATTCAATACTCATCAAACTATTACAATCACTCCACTTACTAAATGAGAGGCAGAGAGAGAAAGCAGGTGATAGCGCAACCCCGGTTTGTTTTTGACTCTTCACTATCCCTTGTTCCCAGAGGAGCAGCTTGACAGTTTGGATGTGAATATGACACACACACACACACAGACGGCGTCCCACACAGGTGCTGCCTTGCATGAGGCCCATACCCGACATCAAAAGGACACCTTTGACATTTCAGATCGCTCCCAAACGATGATGCACAGGGATCTTTTGCCACTACAAAGAAAGAACAAAAGAAGAGACATGAAAGAGAAGTCAATAAACATATGGCAATTAATAAAACATTTTTCTACTGAATTCAGTACAAAGACTTTTTTTTTTCCAAAACCACACTACAGCAGAACGCATCAAACCAACAGTTGATTTAGCGCTGATGAAAAAGTGTGTCTGAGCTCCTACGGTTTGTCATGCCACAGAGATGGACAGTTAGAGGTTACAGAGCAATGTCACTGAGAATGATTTGCCTTAACATGTCAGACACATCTTTGGAAACAGTGGGAAATGATTTTGATTTATACAAACCGTTTCTGACTGTACTTGTGCGTGGATCAGGTTTTGCTTATGTCATGGAGTCCTAATGTCCCTACAAGGATGGCCGAACCTGCAATCATTTATTGTGTGGAACAGCGGAGAGAGAACTAGAGCAAGAGTGGCAAAAATAAAGGTGTTTTATTAGAGTTCAGTTTGGCTGCGCTACCAGACGGAGCATACGAATCTCACAAAAGATACGGAAAACAATGAGGAAAGTCTGGAGCTAGAGCAAGTCTTTGTTTTCATTTCGTTTTGTTTTGTTTTAATGAGTTTGTATTGAGAATAACACGCGCACACAGGACACGGTGAATATTCTAGGACTTGCATACATCCTCTCTTTGCCAAGCGCCACCCCTCACCCCTCCTTTCTCAACTTCTTTCATTGTAAATCTGTCTAATGGTGCACCTAGGGACCGGAGTGTCCCTCCTGAGAGAAACACATTGTGTGCATGAGGGTGACTGCATGTCAGACTGCACATGAGACCTCCTATTCACATATTCCTTTAAATGTAATTAACTCCTCCCCCTCAGTCTCACCAATTACGCTCAGGCCCTCAACACAACTCGACGATAAGGCACAGAATGAAAAAGGCGGAAAAGCATGGGAGCAATGTGTGCTTGAATACTTGTGCTTCGATACACCTGTCACTTTCTAACTACTGTATTTTGATTGTCCTTATCAATAGCTCTCTTATTACAGTTGCTTTTTTACTGAACCTAAAAGATTCACAGGCCTGTGTAGTTCTGTTGATGTTTAATTTACTCAAATAGATTTACATAGTAAGCAACAATATTGAAAACTGCTTTACTTTAACTCAGCTTCTGCTTCTTATGTCTTTTTCACCCTGGCCCTGAGTGAGATTACTTAGAGAATACTTTTTTTGTTTGTTTTGTTTCTTTCTCTTTTTTAAGTTAAATGCTAACACTGTATTTTTTATAAAACTTGTCATTATTAGAGTATACATATATATTCAAACTCATTTAATTAAAGGTAAGATGTAAAAGAACACTGGACCCTACTAACTTTCAACGTATGGGCAAAAACACTAAGACTTAAAAAATGAAAACGTGCACTTTTCTTTAAATAATATATAAATTTCAATCGTTTTTAGGTTTTATAATAAATCGATGTAATTATAATGATGATATTTATTATACATTAATAATAATTTACTTGAACAATGATGTGATAAATGAGTTCATAAAAGCGGCATGTTAAAAAAAAAATCATTTTACAGAATTAGAGAAAGAGCAAAACTGACCAAGTAGCATCCTCCAAAAACACTGTTTATGTGTGTGTTTCTTAACTCTCAATGACACTGATCAGTGTGTGTGTGTGTGTGTACATATGTGCATAGTTGAATGACACAAGTCAGTGCAGCACAATGGCGTCACTAAAGCCGCCTTATCTACGCACAATCAGATTAGAGAGGGATTGAAGCGTTGCTAAGCACTACAGCACACAAGCAGCAAGGATCAAGATGATTTGATTAATATTCCTGATCGTATTATCCTTTAAGCAGCATAAATTGTTTTATTCTTATTTATTTATTTTCTCTTTTTAACTCGCCGGAGCTGATTTTCAAGATTGCCTCACCTTCATCTATGATTGTCTCCTCACAACTTTAAAGATCTCACACGCACACACACACTCTCTAGCCGACATTTGATCCGCCTGCAGGGTCACAGACCCACACTCAAACACACACCGCATAATTTCCTGCTGCCACCAGACGGGGGTGCCCTGCTGCACATATAGCGAGACACACACACAAACACACAAGTACAAGGTCACTCGCTCACCTACACAACTATTCTCAACATGCAAATCAGCAAAGAGAGAGCGGGAGAAGAGAAGGAGAGCAGAGACTGACAGAGACGGAGAGAGAAGGAGGAGTGGGACAGGGTGGGGGTCTGGAAACAGGTCAAGCTAATCATGCATATAATTGCATTTTGACATTGGGGGCTACTGGGACCAGACCTTTGAAGATCAGGTTATCCTGGAAGCACTTAAGTGATTAACAAATGAAAACGCTGCTCTAAACTTAATTAGGTACGATATTGGGCCGTGCTGGGCAGGGGGCCTGGGGAGAGCTGCGTTTCCCCTCTTCATGGACACTCAGCACCCCGTGTAAAATGAAATCAAATGGCACATTTTACACTGCCGTTCCCCCGTGAGTTAAAATATCTCACCCACAGCTGAGACCACAGTCACTCTGTCATTTACTTGTCCCAGCAACACTGACACGAGTTTAAACCAGCAAGACATGATGCCACACATGCAATTTTACAACTGTCTTAGCCACCAGGGTCCTCAGCCTCGCAGCGCTCAGGATAAAGCCAGTGTTGACACTCGCTGCAACACTAAAGTTTATTATTAAAAGCGTGAAATTAGACCCGCTCGTATTCTGCTTCTAATTTAAATCATTATAGACTGGAAACAGTAAGACAATGGAGTGTTTCTCACAGCTCTTTATTTGAGCAACACTGTAATAAAAACTACAATAGGGAAAAAAGGACAGATTCAAATGAAAAAAATAAATAAATCTCTCATCATTTAAAAACTATGGTAGCTTGTTTTTGCTATAGAATAAAAGCAAGATAAAGTAATTGTAGTGATCACAATTTTTACGTTTATATCTAAAGAAAATTCACTTTTATTCTCAGAATTGTACATTATAATTGCAGTTACATGTCACAATTCATTTAATCAAAAAAAGAGTCACAAGATGTGGGCGATTCAGCTTTTTTACCTTCTTATTTACATATCTCAAATAATAATAATTAAATTAACCTTTTTTTCTAAAATTATTTTTTTCTGACAAAAGCCAGAACTGTCAAATATGAATTCAGAATTATGAAAAGAAGAAAAATTAATTTTGATATTAAAAGTCGGAATTGCCTTTTAATTAATAAATGTTTTATTTACCCCAAGGTGGAAACAAACTTCCATACAAACCTGTGTAGAGTTTTTTCTAGAAACAAAAGATGAAATGTAAAAAAAAATTACCCCTGTTTTTGTGCATACAATAAAAGTCAATTGGGTGCCGGTCCAAAACAACACTAGACCCCACTGACTTTCACTGTATGGTCCGAGAAAAAAAAAAACACAGGTTTGAAAGATTTGAAGGTAAAATGAGGTGCTGTAAAAACTATGAAATTGTGGCACTTCTATCAGGACAAGCTCTCTATCAATGCACACAATACACACAAGGGTTAATGTCTACGGTGCACACACACACGAGCGCGCGAGCACACACACACCCAAACATCCAGGTACATACTGTTATCTCTGAAAGTTGGCCTCTGAACACGGTTAGCTACTTTTGCACTTTACTAATTCATGGCGACGTCTCCCTCAGCTCTGAGCCCTACGCTCCCCTGCCTTCCCTTCCCCTCAGAATTGCTCATGGTACACACACTCACCAAATACACTCTGTTACACACACAAACACGCATGATTCCCGGGCCCTAGCGTGGAGGAGTTTGTCTCATGGCTAGAGCGTTTGTTTAATCTCGGCCCTGCCTCTAAATAATTGATTCCTCAGTGAGTCTGGCTGTGAAGCCCACTCTGACCGGCGTGCTCTATGACCACCCTCTAATTTATTATTTAATCTTTTGTATGGCCAGTGGTCCTTTAAAGTGAGAGAAGGAGATGGACAGAAAAAAAGAAAGACATGAATACTAGCTTTTCGTTTTCAGCTTGTTTTATCTTTGACGATACACATTGATTTGACTTCTCTGAACAGAGGGAAGTATTGTAAAAAAAAAAAAAACACCTGAAAGACAGGAAACTACTCATGGACCGCTGGCTATTGGTGAATATCTGAAGACCAAATCTGAATTATGTTAATTGAAATCAATGTTTACATGTGAGGTCAATAGTTAACAGAATATGTAAAGTACATTTAAATCACTTTAAATTGTGTCCTATTTCAATTTGATTCAGAAAACATTTTGAAGTTTTATTTGAGGGAACATTTCATCTAGGCTAGGTCACTATTGAGATAATTAAATGCAAACAATTATTTTATAATTTCAGAGTACTAACTAAATAGAAATTATCAGTCAAAGTTACACTGGGCCTACAGTTTGGCCCTAAGCAGGTAAAACACAGCAGCATTTGTTTTAAAAAATAGGGTGATGAACACTACTACCATAAGCAATTATAAATAAAAACAAATTTTAAAAAAGCTAAAGGAGTGTTCTCAATTTATACTGAAACAGTATTTTTCTAAATTAAATTAAAGCCACTGCCCTTTTAGAACATTGAACAGATCGTTTATTGGCCACTTGCTGTTCTTTTTTGAAACATTGTAATTAATTTTTGGAATTAACTGAAATTTAATTTATATCAAAAAATATCACACCACCGTAAATAATTTTACATGACATTTTAGTATATTATAACATATTTTTGAACACTATAAGAACTTTGTGAAATATGTGTTTATGAAGTCAAAGAGTTATGAATATATACGTTCACAAAAATGTACAAAGTTAATTTATTTGCATACAAATAATTGTAATATAATATAATTTGGTGATATTTGAAATGATGTTAACCTGTGCCGTTTAAACTGAAAAGCCTCTCCTCTCCTCCCTGCTATTCTTTTCCTTCTGCATTTTGCATGTGTGTTGCTGCTCTTCATTATTCAAAGATGCTTTCTGCTGGAATGTGGCATGAGCATCCAGAGATGACAGCCACTCTCCCAAAGCAAGGTACACCTCAATTATGCATGCACAGACCACAAACCTTGCATTTCATTGTGTGCATTTATTTGCACACTTATGTGTGTGTGTCACATACCCACACTTCCATTTGCATGTAGACCCACAATGGAGCATTTTTTGCTACTTAGATACCAATATGACCCTACGACTGCAGGCAGTAAAAGCAGACACTCGGGGAATCCTACAATGCTGTCGTAGAGTAATTGTGCTTTGAACCTGAGACATTAAAATAAAGAACAATTGCTTAATGCAATTTAAGGATAAAAAAAACCCCACTCTCTCCCTGACACCCGCGTCGACGCTGAATTTCCCCGAGTGCTGTAAGCCAACGCGTTAGGCCTGTTATTGTTTACGCGGTGTGTTTATCTGCATGAGAGGACTCCAAGAGTTCCCTGAAGAGACAGGAGTGCTAAAACAATTAAACGCTGCTCACTCCGAATTACATCTCCCTCCTCTGATCCAAGACCACCACACATACACACACACACACACACAACTGACGCTCAGGAGCATCCGTAAACATGTATATTACGACAGTGTGTGTTTGTGTGCTCGCATTTGAAGGTTGATTTGGTTTTCAGCTTGATTGGCTTTCATTGTTTAGTAACGATATGAATAATTTATTTGAGACCTTACATATCTGTCCGTTTTTTTGTTTTTTTAAGGTAGATGTCCTGAAGGATTTTACCTTTTCTCTTGATGCAAAAGAGACACACTGCAACTCACACACACACACACACAAAGTGTGGCATCGAAAGGGGAGTCGGTGTTCCCAAAAGTGAAATTCCAGCAATTATTCACAGGAGATTGGTCCAGGCTCCGCCGCCAGCTTGTCGACACTCTTGACTGCGCAGAGGAGACTGACAGCCCCATTCTTCCACGTCACTGTGACAGATAAATATTTCACACACAAATAAATAAAGGATGCCCTGCGTTTTCCCTCTCTGTGGTTCTTCACAGACCAGTGCCCTCACACACACACACGCTCGCACACCTCCTAAACTCCTTTAGGCACATCAAATGCAAACACACACCATCACATTGATGACCCCCATCAGGGGGTTTAATGTGGTGTGTGCAGGACGCAGGTAGCTCTCCGCTCCTCATCTACTTCTACAAAGAATCAATTAATGTCTGTCGGAGAGTCGACATGTTGAGGGAGGCCCGCGCTATTGTGTCCGGGGTCCTCCTGTGTTTCGCCTGATCAAAAACGGCCCCTTTGTAATAGTTTAATTACCGTAATGCGCGCAATACATGTGGGGTGATTACGCTGATCCCCCTGGGAGGTGTAAAAATAACACATTTCATCTCAAATGAGATATTAAGTGCATGAAATGTCTGTAATTGTAATAGGCATCGCTAAGTGTCTCTGTTTCTCTACTTGGCTTCTTCTGGATGCTCTGAGCAAAAGAAGTGCGATAGTTCAATTTAAATTAGGCATTTAAATGGTGTTAAGGTGGTTTCTGTCATTCTTTTCCATTCTTGCTCATGCACATGAGTGATTGACGGTAGAGCTTCATCATTCATTTTATCTTCTAGGAGCCTAGATCAAATAAACTACTGTAATCTCACTTCAGATTTTCTCTTTCTTTTCTTCTCTTTTCACTCCTTTACGCCTGACCCAAACCACAGAGTGGTGTTATCATGTTAGCGCTGAGATAAAAAGCAGACTGAAATATTTATGTTGGTGTTATGACTTTGTTCTGCTGTATGCGCATAGACTGACTTGAGTGTGCCGTGATGCTGGGGTGTGATCTGCTTCATTAGGAGGATTTCTGAGTGTGGATTAACCCCACAGAGGCCCTGGGCCTCCACTGAGACTCACAGACCTGCCACACACACACACAGACATCACACACACTCATCATCGCATCCACTCCAGGGAGGACAGCAGCACTCCAGAGACACAAACCAGAACCAGTGGTTTCCTGACTTCCAAACAACTTCATTCTCTCTTTAACTCCTTAGAAATACAAAAATACTGCATGCTAACAGGCATCTCATCTTTTGTTCTCTCTCTCGTTCTTTGTCTCAATCATGCTGAATGCTTTTCAGGACAATATTTTATGGAAACATGCTCTTTTGTTTTTAATGAATTGAATACATTTATTTGAGAAATACATTTAAAAAATTTAATAATAAAGACTTCCATAATGTTACAACATGCACGGATTAACATTTAAATGTTGATTTAAGAAACACATTGATTAAAAATCAGAAATGTTTAAAATAATTTGAAATGTTTTATGAGCAATAGAAATAAGAATATTGCAATGATTTCTGACGGATCGTGTGATGGAAGTAATGGCTGCCGAATATTTTGCTTTTCCATTTCAGGAATAAATTACATTTTCAAATCAATTCTAATAGAAAACAGTTGTTTTTTATTGTAAAAATATTTCGTGATATGACTGTTTCTTTGTGTTTTTGTTCAAATAAATTGAACAAGAAGCACAAGAAGCTTCTTTCAAAAATACTACCAACCCCAAACCTTTTATCTGTAATGTATAAAGGACAATAAAATATAAGACAGCTTTTATGAATTCTCTCATCTATCATCTCTCTCAAATAAAGCACACAAACGCTTTTACTCATATCTGTAGTAAAGTTACAGTTCAGAGAAGAAACAAAGTACGAAAGAAAGTACGAAAGAAAGAAAGAAAGAAAGAAAGAAAGAAAGAAAGAAAGAAAGAAAGAAAGAAAGAAAGAGGAGAGAAGACACAAGAGAGAGGAAAAGAATATCAGTGCCTCTAAAAACTACTTGATTTTCAGTTCCTGAAAATAAACAGTGGAATAGATCTCAGTGGATGAATAAAGAACAACTCACTGAGAAACAGATCAAAAAGACTGTGAATTCTGTGCCTCTTGGTTCCTTTAACCTTACTGACTGAAAAAAAAAACTTTAAAGCTGAAAAACATCATTCCTGTCAGCTGAGAACAACAAAAGGCTAATAAATCATAGTAAATTGATGTCTGGGTCATTGTTAATTATAAAATAGTTTGTGTGTGTGTGTGTGTGTGTGTGTGTGTGTATATATATATATATATATATATATATATATATATATATATATATATATATATATATACATATACATATATACACACACACACACACACACATTTTAACATTAATACAATTCCATCATTAAACACATTAAAGAGTTTAACTAAGTTTAAATACCATATCATATTTGATGTAGATTTCATCACTGATGAAATTGATTCCCATTCATTCATTAATCAGTTTTAAGGGTCTTTTTTTTTTGCTGCTACTGCATCTCCACCCCATGGGAAACATGTGGAGTTATTTTCAGCTCCAAATATTCCCCACTAAATCCCTTATTTCTGCCTCCCATCCCACCCCTCATCCCAAATTACAACAGAAAAAGATCATGAGCATGGAAAAGGGAGAGAAAAGCACAACCTTACATCAAAAGAGTGCAAACAAACAAATAAACTTGCAGATGAGACTGAACAAGTTATAAACCCTCTTATTAGCTTTTCCCTTTCTCGCTTTCTCTTCATAAAGCCTTAAAGTCTCGTCATATGCAGGCCCACTCAAAAGGCCCGTCCAATCTGGTCTAAGGTCTGTTTCTGCCTGTCACCAACCCTCCTCTCCCTCCTCTGCTTTTGTCCCGCGTGTCTTCTGGGGTCTGCTCGGCACTCTGCTTCGCTTCAGGCCTTTATTAAATATGCACCTTCCACAAAACCAGCCGCTAATCTCCACCGAAGCCTGGGACCCGCACATATGCAAATCCACATCTGTTCCGCTTCAAAGAGGAGATTCACCGGGATCACGCCGCACACAGGAGTCTCACCCCAAACCCACACACGCAAACGCAATCAACCTCTGCCTCTCCGACCGCTGACCCCCCAAGACAAACCCTCGACATACGCACATACGTTTCCAAACACTCTTCCATTCACCTCCCTCGCAAACAAGCCACCCTCAGCACGCTGAGCTTATTAAAATCAGATCATGTCAGAGTGTCTCTTTGTGTCAGCACTCTGTTTTCTTTTGTGAGGAGTCTGAGAGACAGGAGGCTGAGATCTGTTCCCTGGCCCAGGGGCGGCTCGTCTGACGGGAGGCGAGAGGACCAGAGGGTACTTACTCAATCCTACATAAGTGGCACCACACCGTCAGCGCCTTGAGACATCCTCCTGAGCTAATTCAGCAGCGGATTACCACATCTCAAATCCGCCGGACAGCTTCATCATCCTGCCCAGAGCATACGGAGCTGTGTCAACACGAGCGACGCAGCGGCGTGTCAGTATCAGAGCTGAAGGGGTCATTTGTAAGACTAGCGGTAATGCTTCCCGTCCACAAGCAAAATCTCCAATCAATGTCTCAAAACATCGCGCTTTGCCAACATCACTAGTGCGTGTTAGGTTAATGTACGATTTGCTAGGAAGTTACTATACGTTCATTACAATTGAAACAGAAGCAAGGGAAAATTTGAAAACTGAAGATGAAATTAAACATAGATATTACGTGGGAATAAAAATAAAGATTAGATGAAAATGAGAAATGTAGCTTTTGCAACTACAGTAATTAAAATCAAGTTTAAGTCGAAGCACTAAAATGACTTAAATGAAATGCAAATAAATTAAAGTCACGTATAAATATGAAATATAATATAAAAATAAATGAATAAAAACAAAAAATAAGTAATAGATGGAAAAAACGATTCTAAAACAGACTAAATGAAAATGAAAACTGAAAATATAAAATAAAAAACAACATATATAGCTAAAACAAACTAAATGAAAATGAAAACAGAAAATATAAAATGAAAAAACAACATACATAACTAAAACAAACTAAATGAAAATGAAAAAACAGAAAATATAAAACGTAAACAAACAATATATAACTAAAACAAAGTAAATGAAAACTAAAAATATAAAATGAAAAAAACTATATATAACTAATAAAAACTCAATTGAAATAATAAAAATACTGCAATAATATAAATATATAATATAAATAATTTTTAAAAATAAATACGTATATACAAATTATACAAAAACATGGCAAGGCTGTTATGTTCATCTCTGCCAATTCTGCATATGCAGAACTCTATATATTAGATGAAAGGAGATGCTTGTGAATGGGGCACTTTGAGGGGGACTCCGAGCGTGATGTATAAAGATAGCAGATTTGCATGTTTAATTAAGCTATCAAACCACAAAGCAGAGAGCTCAGCTCTAAATCTGCAGAGTCAACAACCCCTGTAATAACACATAGCCCCTTCTCTAAGTGAGTAGGAGAGACACATAGAAAGATGTAAAGCTCTTCATTTACATGCAGTGAAAGACATTCGCAGCCCATCACAGCAATAAAGTCAAGCTGGCCTCTTTGTCAAACCAAGCTCTCCCAAAGAAAGGGGAATAAACAAAGAAAAAGGTGAAGAGAGGGATGGAATTAGATGTATGGGTGGTGGGAGTTGGAGAAGGAGGGAATGCAAGGGTCCCTGTCTTTAATCAGGTTGATGTGTCGTCGCTCACTTTCCTGGGCTCAGGTTTATCTCTCATTAGCTGGGCTGTGGTGTGCGGTATTGTCCCTATGTGTTTGAACTGCACCAAAGGAGTGGAGATTTGCTTTAATCCAACCCATCAAAGGTAACATACTAACACACATGTGCTAAAATATACACACGTATACGCTGCTCCTGGATTAGACCGCCGTAGAAGAGTTGTGTGTGCGTGTATGTGTGTGTGTGTGTGTGTGTGGGGGGGGTCTGTTTCACCCGTTCCACTTCTGAGATGTGACACCACTCACCCGCCATGGGCACACTGAGGATGACACCTCCAGCACACATTTAAATAATCTGCCGAGGTTTGGGTTACATAATTATGCCATGACAGTTTGTGTTTGTGTGTATGCGTGTATGTGTGTGCTGCTGCCAACGTCGCCAGGCTTACTGGTTTCGAGGATAAGCGCCATGGGCCTGGCCTGCTCTGCGACGGCTGATTTTGACAAATTTGCAATTCAAAACAACTTATGAAAAGATTTTTTTTTTTTTGGCCTTATGAATACAGAATTTGGAAACCATATTTAAATTTTGCCAGACAAGGAAGACACTCTTCGTAATGGCAGAAGGAATGTAATGAAGGTGATAATAATAATAAAAATATAGTTTTGTAATAAAAGAACACGAAAATGCCAAAAATAAAACAAATTTTATATATATATATATATATATATATATATATATATATATATATATATATATATATATATATATATATATATATATATATACACTGCATAAATATTGAAGTTATATTTAGTATAATGCTGTGTTTTGATTAAACACAGATTAAATTAATTAAATAAATTAAATAGATTAAATAAATGATAGATAGAATGAAATACAGAATAATACAATGATAAATAGAATGTTCACATTTCAGAAAGAACAACATAGAATACTAAAGAATGATAGATAGAATGAAAGAATAATAGATAGAAATATTTACTGAACAACATAGAGTGATCTAGAATAAAATATTATCAGATAAAATGGTAGATAGAATTATGGACTAATAGAAAGAATGATAGATAGAATATACCCCCGACTGTGGGGCAAAGGAACATGAATTTTTCACATAGTGACCATTTGGTATTTAATGATAGATAGAATGAAGAATAGAATAATAGACAGAACTACAGAAAAGAATGATAGAATGAAAGAATAAAAGGTACGATAGATACAATTATAGAACTAAGACAAAATAACATGCATAGAATAACAGATCTATAGAATGACAGCAAGAATGTTAAAAGGAACTACAGATAGATAGATATATTCTGCTATATTCACCGGTGCTGTCTAACAGTTGCGATAAAAGCTTGGCTAAAATAACACCCTTTTATCACATCCAGCTCCCTAAAAGCTCTCCTCTAGTGACTTCTGGGTCCATTTCTTTGGTTTATGTGACCATTTTCCTCCTCTTCTTCTTTCTGTCACCACCAACTTATAGCTCTTCGGTGAGATTTTTAAACTATTCAAAGGCTTCCTTGCTGTTGCTCACTAAATCTGTTTTTGATTTGCCCCAGGAGCACCTTACAGGCCACTTCAGCATCTAATCTGATGGACGTTTCAATACGAGAGCAATTCAGTTACCCGTGTTCCTATAGCATGAATAATAATTTGCAAAGTATAATCTCCTCCTTAATGCTCATGTTTTCCCATGTAGTCATTTCACGGCAGGTGCATTGACATGTACAGCACAAGCCCTCTGGTGATCCATGCATCTGTTACCCAGAAGCCTCTGCCACCGTCACGCCCCAGTGACACAGTGACTCCCAGAGGCCGTTAGGGCAGGAACAGAGGATGGGGATGAAGCGATGCTCTGTGTATGTGTTGGTGGGTGGGTTTATGCGTGTGAGTGTTTGCGTTAAGGGGGGATAGAAGAGGTCAGCGTAAGCCAGTTAAAGGCATTAGACCTCCAGGCTGATGAAAAGAACTGGCCCACTGATCATATTAAAGGGAGCTACCAGGGCCCAGTGCTGCTGTGCTGGTGCACGGGCCAAAGCAAACACTGGGAGAGGGTGGCTAAGCCTGCCCTCACAGACATCAAAGACAGGGGATCAATTCTCACTGTGCAGCTCAACAATCCCAGGATCTCTCACTCACACTCACGCCATTCATTGGGTTCTCATGGATGGTGAAGTGATGGTGATTCTGTCTTTTGGGATACGTTAACAGGCTAAAAAATTTAGCTAGGCTTTCATTTTAGTTAAGAAATGAAACTACTTGTAATCTACAAATGGCTGACACACTGACACACTGAAATGGAAACTGGAAATTCTGAACTCAGTGCACGATTACGTTTTAAAAGAAAAAATACACTTTTATCATTAAAATATATATTTAGCATGGATGCAATAAACTGATCAGAATCTGAATTTTAGCTTGATTTCCGAAGAAGGATCATGCAACACTGAAGACTGCTGAAAATTCCGCTTTGCATCACATGTAAAATGCATTTTGTAAATGAATATTGTAGAACCCCATATAATATGTTGTCAACATATTTCAACCAAGGCAGCATGCATGTAAATCATATCACCATTAATCTAAAATGTGTAAAAACCCAAAAACATACTCCAAAGGAAAAAATTATATATTTTTTTTATTAATATTATTTTGCGGAAAAAAATACTGTCCTGGTTTAAGTCTTTTCACCAAGCGATCAATATGAAATTAAAATTCTAAATTCTCATTATACTGTATTCCTAAATATTTATTTGTAAATCATCGATTGGAAGAATAGATGAAGCAGTGTTAATAAAACAGCTACACATAAAAATTATTTGTTTCATTTTTTTTTATTTAATTTAAAACTAATTTAAGCTCTAGTAAAGTAAGTTGTAAATTATAAAAGGGTCCAATTAATTAAGAATACAGACAAATCTAAATTTTACTGAAAAATACTGTACACTGTAAACACCATATAAGTTATCGAAAAAAAGAGAAGACGAATTCAAGTGTGCTGATTGTCATAAATTAAAGATTAACTTAAAAATCAAAAGTTTGAAAACTTGGGTTGCATGTTACATGTTCAATTTAGTATTTGAACAGATTATATTGTGCATAGTTAGGAAAAGCATCATTTGTTATTATGTTTAAATCTTGACCGTAATATATAACAAGAATCTTAAACATTCACCATTATGGCCAAGCGCAAGAATAACAGCTGTGCTAATTACGCAAATTTAGCATGAAATACTCACACTTTGGCTGAACTTCACACTGTGTAAATATCTCATGTGACCCCATCAAACTGTCTGCTGATGGTAAAATAACAACCTCCAAATCCAAGGCCTTCAAAAACGCACGTGGACACCTTCAGTCTTCCAGCATGTTTCAAATTATCTGAAATCAAAACAAAGAAAAACGTCTACAGATTCTGTTGTTTTTCTTCTCCCCTCTCGCAGTCAAAGCAGTTAAAAGTTTGACAAATTTTACCATAGGTGTGTTTGAAGTGTGCTTAAGTGTTTGTCAGGAGGAGTTAGCATCAGTGTCTGGTCTGCGGCTGAGAGGGTGAAGCCCGGCAGCCGACGCAGGAAAGCAGCAGAGTCTGCTGTCGCTTCAGCAATTATCAGCTCGGGAAACCAAAACACGGTTCACACAACACGGGAATGCGAAAACAAAGGAGCCATTCAGAGCACCAACACCCAAGGAGTTTCCATGAGGACTGGAATTTTGTCAGCTGACACATAAACATTCACAGGGGAAAGTGAAAGATATCAGCCGTCAGCAACCAGGTGCTTCACTGAGAGCTTGGCACAAAGCGAAGTGAAACGTGCCCCGCGCGCACACACAAGAGAATATCCTCACTGACACCCAATCCACACACACTTCACAGATTACGACCATTCCTGTACACACGCAGAAACATCTCTCTTACGCATACACACAGAGGACTCCACGCCAGCGAACACACCATTCTGGCGTGTTGAGAGACTGCAGGTTGGCCCAGTGGTGTGTGTGTGTGTGTGTGTGTGTGTGTGAGGGCAGAGGTCAAAGCTGTGTGTTATGAGCTGTTAGTGAGCCAATCTCCCATTGATACAGCTTTAAGCACTGAGCTCATTCACACATGCTGTCAGTGCAGAGGCTAAAACATCTGCCAGTGCACCACTAACCCTGACACTGATGATGAATAATCTCTCACTCACAAGTGACTGTCTGTGTCTGTCTGTCTGTGTGTGTGTGTGTGTGTGTGTGTTCGTATCTTGACCTTCACTAAGCATTAAACGTGTTTATCTATCTTCCACACAATCATTTTAAATACAGGCCTGCTTTCCTGACTTAAAGGCATAGTTTACTCAAAAATTACAATTCTCTATCTCATGCCTTCCAAAGCTGTATAATTGTTGCTGTTGTTGTTTTCTTCTGAAAAACGCTAAGATATAAAAAACAATGTCTCCATACAGTTCAAGTAAACATTGCCCGCTTACCAAACATCATCTTTTATGTTAAATATAAAAAAGGTCATCCAGGTTTGGAACGACATGAGAGAGTGTAAAAAAAAAGACAGAATTGTCATTTTTGGATAAACTGTCTCTTTAATCTGTGGCTCATTCTCTGCCTCTTTGTTTCCAGGTTTTTGTGTTTTCCTGCCCTTTCCAGACAATATAAACCACATTTAACCAAAACCTTGATTTATTTTGAAAATAAAGTTACATGTGCACTACTATTCAGGAACTTCAGGGTCAGTAAGTTTTTATTTTTATATTTTTATTTACTTATTTTTTTGTTTTTGAGAGAGAGAGAGAGAGAGAGAGAGAGAGAGAGAGAATGTACACAGCTTGGCATCCCCAGATCATCGGAGCATGAAGGACATCTTGATCCAACACCCATGGCAACATATTTTTAAAACATCTAACAGGCATATAAATACAGGTTCAGTGATCATCATGATAAAGTTTTATTGCCATTTTATTGCCTTTTTTATTTTAGATTTTGAATATATAATTCAATAATTCAATACTAAGCTCAAAGGGTGCTCATGACTAAGTTGTTATTGTGCATTGGTCTTTTTACTGCATATCAAATTTATTATAAAGCAGATTAATAATGTTAAAGGGATAGTTCATGCAAAAATGAAAATTCTGTTATTAATTACCAACTTCATTCATCTTTAGAACACAAATTAAGATATTTATAATTTATAAACAGGCCTTTCGCACTCTGCACAGACAGCAAAGCAATAACCATGTTCAATAGTCATGTGACATTAGTGGTTCATGGTGGTACTTTCATGAACTTACATCAAAGACTAACACAGAAGGGAGAAAACTGTAGAATAAAGTCTTCTATATTGTTGTTGTTTCCTTTGTGCTCAAAAAGTATTCTTGTAGCTTCATAATATTAACCACTCTATGCAGGGTCAGAAAGCTCTTGGATTTCATCAAAACGATCATCTTAATTTGTGATGAACGAAGGTTTTACAGGAACGGCATGAAGGAGAGTAATAAATGACAGCATTTTAATTTTAGGTTAAACTATTCCTTTAACAATGTTTTATACAGATGCCAAATCGCCAAATGTATCAATTGTAAGTGCTAATGTAAATAGCATTGCATGCTGTTTTTCTTTTTAACGTACCTCTTTAGTTCGATCAGCATTTAGGCATCAGACGCAAAAAACAACACTGATCACAGTTGAGCCAGCAGAGGCCCACTTCCACCGTTGCTTTCCATAATAAGAACAGGAAATGAGGCATGTGGGAGGGTGAGTAAGCAATTTTTCCCTCAGTGGAAGCAGGAACAGCTATTTTCTGGGCTGTTTGGGAAACGCGCTCATGCAGCAGTGTATGTTTGTGTGTGAGCTGCTGTTTCCAGCCTGAGGCATGTGCTGTTTGTCAGAGACCCACACAAGGCCATGTCCCTCTCTGTGGCGTTGTGCCACTGTGATTTTCTGAGCCCAACCATGTATTCATGGTTTATTCCAGGACTATATTTACTCTCTTTCTGACAGAAGCCACCCAAGAAACATGGAGTGATCACACCAAAACTAAAAGAAGTGGACAATGCAGACAACAGTTTCTGGATTAAATATTACACTGCCTTCGTTCCCGTCATTAAAACACACCCAGATGCTAAACACAGACAGACATTTATAAATAAGCAATAGGAAATACGTTCCTCCCAGCAGGGTAAACGGCATCATTATAGTTTGGGATCAATTTAGGTTAAACTCAAGCAAAAGCAGTTGTGGAATAATGTTGATTATCCACAAAAAAAAAAAAAAAATCACTTTATACCTTATTTTATTTAAAAAAAACAAAATCCATAATCAAAGCACTTATGAATGTGAAAAGGGCCAAAACACGAACAAATAAATACTCGATTTTGCAATATATAACCACAAGACATAAACATTAGTAAAATATTTTTTGGTATTAATAAATAATTTACTTACCTTTTCTGCATAGGTATAGCCAATTTCTTTTATTTAATTTCCGAGACAACAAAAATATCTTCATCTTAAATAATAAACACATTTTAACTTTTAATAAACACATTTTGACAATTGAAGAATTAAATGTAACAATATTACACTGTACACATTAGATTTCTTCAGATTTTAAATCATCCAAAAATTGGCCACAATTACCATTGTACTGCAAGTGCCTCGTGTTGTTCCTTTTAAAGAAATTTAGGGATGAGTCAAATACATTGCTGTATTTATTTAGTGCTAATCAACACTGTGCCACATGCACTGTTGTTTGAGTGTATAACCTTAAGCAATTCTTAAATGACCTTTAATTACGAAATTGTATATCATTGTTAAAAGCAAACATTATAAATTTATTTTATTCAGACTTTCCTCTACATTTCTTTTTTTTTTCCTGATTCACAGTACAATACCTTCTACTGTTACTAACGTATTAAAAATGTATGCGTCTTGCTAATTGGTTCGCTGTTGGAAACCGAGCGGGGTAATACGTAAAGATGATGGACAGCGGCAATTCCTGACTGTTTTCTGAAGCTGGTTATGTATGATGTTACAGGTTTAGGATTAGGGCAATGAAACAAGTAGGAAATAATCTAGCCAATGCTTCAAAAGAGTTACTCTGACCACAGCACAGCACAACCAGGAAAACTGTTCAATTACACAGCCACATTTAGCCATATTCCACAAGTCAACCTCAAACACACACACACACAAACTCACACACATGCCTTCACAGAATATTTCCCCTTTAATCTTTAAGACCACAGTTGGGAGAAGGCTGGTATTGGTCAGTGCTCTCTCTTTCTCTTGCGCTCCGTCTCTCCCTCTCTCTCCTTACAGATCAAAGAGGCCGTTGTGGTCTCGTCTGTTTTTAAAATGGCATGTCGTCAGAGAAAGGAAGGAAAACCCCTGACTCTGCTAGCCGCTTGTCCACAGCAAACTTTCCAGCAAACAAAATGGAGACTGCTAAACTCCAAAGAGCGCTAGCAAGCCACGGCTTACTCTCGAGCCTAAATGATGCAAGAAGCGGGCAGCCGGCAACTCTGAGGATGAATCAGAATTTCTCATTGCATGGGTATACACTCTAAAAATGAATTATTAAACGGATATCATACCCCCATAGTATAAAAACAAACACAAGGGGAAGAGGTGGAAAGAGAAGAGAGAGCAAGATGAATACTGATGCTCTGGCCGAGCATTAGACCCAGATGGATTAGGCATTTTATAGAGAGAGTGATAAAGGAAGAAGAAAAGAGTCTGAGATCGAGAGGCAGAAAAATAAAAATAGAGGAAGAAATCCACATTCAAAGTCCAAGCGAAAACTGATGCTACCTTTTAACCTCTGACAGGGCAGACCACATCAGGAAGCACTTCGCTCTGCTCCAAACAGATCCCGCCGCATACTGCTAACATTTCCCTACACGGACATACACAGATATCTGTTCACCCTGACCTATAGGGTGAACAGGATGAATCAAACACTGTCAAATACAGTTCCACGGACGGCAGACATGGGCTGCTCGCCAACTCGCAACATCTGTGTTTTTTTATTTTCTTTCTTGCCATGCTGTTAATAGGCCGAAGTCCACATGGCTCTGGTGGAGCCAAAGTACCTGCGTTGCATCAGAACAGTATGAAGCCACTCAAACTCCAAAAAAGTGCAGGAATAAGTATTAAAACACATTTTTGGACTATCAGGCTAGTTAGTTTTATCTAGGACATGAACGTACAAAAAATGTACATTTCAAACGGTGACTATACCGGGTGCGTCGTCTGTTCTGCATGCAGTATACTGTATGCAAAAGAGTTATACACCAAAAAGCTATTTTTATTTTTCACCCGCTTCCTTTACTTTTGTATGCATAAGTACATGTGGATGTGTGTGCATATCATTAAATTTCAGTCCAACAATCTTTTTAAATGTTGCTGCAAATATTTTCCTGTTCCTTCAATTCAGTCTCTCTGCACACAATAAGACGGTCTTAGGAGGCATCTTCGGAACAATCACCTGTTCAGAGATTTTATGATTTATTATTACAATTGTTCCAACGACAGTGTGAATTCTTGGAAGAATAATTAACAAAAAAGTAACACAATTTTCCTTTATTCATTTATTTATTTTTCCATTTTTAACATAACACATTCTCGGGTGATGTATGTATAAATATACCAAATGTGTACCTTGAATGCATTGTAAATCACTTGAAATGATAAAAAAATATTTTAAATAAAAGTTAAAGCCTAAATATAAGAGTCTTAAATCCTAATTAAAACTAAAACCTAAAAAAAAATATTTTAACTAGGAACATAATTGACAAAATCCCCAGTGTCAATCATTTTTGAGTGAAATAATATATTTTTTTAATGTAAAAAAAGCATTCCTCAAAAAAAGCTGGTTATTTAGGTTTTATGTGTTAAATAATAAGAGTGGAAGATGAAAGCAAACATAAAGCTGTTATTACCACTCTACTACATTCAGATTAGATGTGATGATTCGACAAGTCAAGAATTTGTTAATTACCTATTATGCCTTACCGGTACACATATGCATTTTATACATAACTCAAAGAGATGATTAACTAGATTGTTTGCCTCCATTCCCTGTCAAAGTGATGCATGCTGTGTATCAGGTGTGGTTGTCCATCTCAAAATGAGTGTGCCAGCCGGTACAGATGCCCTCGCAGCCTACATCTCTTTGGCCTGTGCCTTCTTTAAACACTGATAGCTGCATGATTTATAGCCATACACGACTCCAGAAGCAGTATTTTGGCACGGTGTCCGAACATAATGTGTTCTAGCCAGAGACTGGGACGATGTGAGGGAAGGGAAGGAGATTGCAATGGCTCTGTCTACCACAAGGGGGTGCAGGTATAAGTCTGCGAGAGCCCCAGAGGGAGAACACAAAAAAAGCAAGACAAATTCTTACATTTCTTTGTGAATCTTGATACTACACCTCCCTCTCATTCTCACTTTCATACTCTGCCTGCACTTCTCTTTGATTGTTTTTCTCTTAAGCTTAGATCCACAGATTGAGGGTCATACTGCAGGGCAGAAATCACCACAGCGGTAAAACATTTCCACAGGCCCACTCGAATTAAGTTCCAACATCCTAACGCATCACACATGATCACATCCTTATAAAAAGGGGCACTGTGTGTTACTGAGCCAGACAGGAGAGAGAGAAAGAGAGAGTCCCGACAACATCAAACCTGTGGGAACACAGCCAGGGAGAGCTAACCTCCATCTGTTCAACAGGCCTCAAACCGTCTCTTCTTTCTTCCTTTCTTTCTTTCTTACTTTCTTTCTTTCTCTGACTGTGTCTGACTGACAGGCCTCTAGTTTTCGAGGAGCAGCTGAAAGTATAAAGGGAATCCGTTTTTGATCATGCTGATTCTCTCCGGTGAAACCCTAGAAGGGCCTGACAAAAGCAAACTCAATAAAAACAAAGGAGAGTGATACCGCAGTAACTCACAAGCACAGGGAACACTCCGCTGTTTTATGTTGCGGTGGTACATTCAACCTCGGCTCAAGTTCGAGCATGTTCTTCAGACCGAGTCTGAAGTGATCATCTGAAACAAGTCAAAACAGGAATTCATAATTCAGATATTTCTTGCGGTATTTCTCGACTTTTCACTTCGTACATGGTACTCAAATACATCGATATTGTCCATAAGTCATATTTCAAGCTCAGCTGAAAGGAGCGTTAAAGTGTCTTAGATCAGTGGTGTATATTTTGTTTTGCCTGGGGTAACAACAATAAGCTGTAAAGTTGGGAATGCAAACTTTATCATTTTAAATGCAATAAAAAACTTGAGTTATGGCTGCATTGAATTACGCATGATAGACAGCCTTTTATTTGTACGCCAAAGAAAATGACAGTCACTTACAGGCCTCCAGAAGATTGCAGTTATGCACATCAAGACCAAATACTGACTTTTACACTGACACATAAAATCCGACAGTGCTAAGCAGAAGAGATGTTAGTATAAAGATTCCAGAAAAGGCCAGAGGCAAAACTCAGGCACATAAGCAGGCAAATGAGTCGGCCTCACATTCACAACCTCACTGGGACCATCTCTTCTTCTTTCATGCAGACTGGAGAGCCTAGAACAGGAAGATGAGCTGTCCGAAAGGTCAACAAAAATCACCTTTCAACTGACAGATGTACACTCAAATGGGACGCGGCCATAAAGAAAAAAGAAAGAAGTGATTTAAAAAAGATGTGGGAGAGATTTCTAAAACCCAGTCCGTCTAGAAAGACAATACAATCATTGTTGTTAAAACATCATTGTTTTTAAAAAAAAGAGCGATCAGCAGTTAGTTGAGTTTAATCACAGCTCATCTCTTTTGAAAATCAGATATGCCCTGTCTTAAATGACACATTCAGCCCTTGCGGTCATCGTCAAAGTCTAGACTTTTTATGATGTAATGTCGCACAGAATGTTGGGTAAGCTAAGGGAACGCTCCTGAGCAATGTTTTGAATCTGAAAATGACAGAAGGGACAACATGCTGGCTTGTAGACTTTATGGACACAAGCAATGAGTCCAGATCTGTCATTTAGGAACAACTATTTTACATAATGTGGAACATAATTTTCAAGCAATTATTGCTCCATATATTACCTATTTTAAATAGGCAGAAAAGCATTTTTATACATCGTTACGTTGTATATTGCCTAATGAATAATTAGAGCTTAATTGCTACTAAAAGTTATCTTTGATAAATTGAATTCATCCTTGCTTAATATAAGTATAAATTTCTTTCTCTCTGACCCCGGATTTTTGAACAGTATTCTATATCACATGCATGGGCAAATCAGTCCACATTTACAAGTATACTTTAAAAGCAGTTTGTAAAAGTTTTAAAGCAAAAAAAGCAGTTGGCAGATACATGGCATATTTCTATATTGTCTATTCAGTTTGACGACTTGAACTTGCAAGTCATCCACTCTACTTAACCTCTGTCCACTAGCCGCTCTGTGATAAGTACGGCTGATTCAGGTGTTTTGAAAGCTGTCAGTATGAAAACTGTTATTTGAGGAGTGCTGTAAAAAGCACTGATTTTCTGACAGAAAGAAAGGTTATGAGTGGAAGTGAGGGACCTAGCTGTTTCCCAGAGAGCATCACTCTAAATTGAGAATTGATGGTTATGGTCTCAAATGCTTCGTCTAGGGAGGCCGATTTGAGACTTGGGATCCAAAGCCCCTCAACATCAGGCATCCTGCAGAAACACACTGACTCATCTGTGTCTGCCAGTCCAGCCTATGCTGCCCAGTAACCTCTTTACAACACTATACTCTCAAGAGAGGATCAAGGAACAAAAGTAAGGCATTATGGATATCGATTGCCCACATATTCCATTTTGAGCTCCCAGGGCACTAAACTGTGAAAATGAGTTAAAATACTTTCTCTCAAATATCTTCACAGCGCTCGCCCATTAGCATCCTGACATTTCACTATAATTATATTTACGCATCTCCATAAAATATCCACATAGTATTACAGTAATTCCACACATTGTCAAAGGGCTTATTTCAAACAACAAATTTTCATCAGATACACAACAGGTGCAACTGAAAGTGAAACAGACAAAGACTGAGCGTTATACTGACAGTATGTATTCTATACGTCAAAAGAGATGACATTTCTGAAGAAATAGAATAGAAGAATTCAATCAGTGTGTGTGTGTGTTTGTGTGTGTGTTTCATCCAAACAAATGATTTCTACTGTGCTTTTAAGGGGTTCATGCAAAAATCTGCATTCTGTCATCATTTATTTTGAAAAAAATCTACTATTTACTATCTACTAAAATTTATTTATTGCAGCCGCTTACTTTTTTTTAGTAAGGTCAATAAATATTTTTGTTTGGTTTTTTTTGTTTGGTTTTTTTTAGTGTGTATAATTTTCTTTCTTCTGCTGGACACAAAAGAATATATTCTGAAGAAAAGAGATAACCAAACCGGTCCCTGTTCCTGGTCCCTGGTGATTTCCAAAGCATTTTACCATATTATGAAAGCCACTGGAGAAGACATACAGGTTTTGGAACAACACAAAAGTGAAGTTTTGTTTACTACCCCTTTAAAGCACCATATATATGCAGTGCAGAATAAAATCTGATAAAATGGCATGTTCACTTCAAGTCATTTGGCAAACAGTACAGGCGCTTATGCCTCGTGACAAATTTGTTGTTTACTTCTGTTTGTTTGCATCAGCTTCTTTGGGATCTAACAGTAGATAACGAAGGGAAAAGATGTATCACACACTATCGCCAACAAAGACTTACTACAGATACTACTGTTAAAGCTGTGCAGCTGAACAAACATGTCAACAAAACATGTCCATTAAGGCCTTAATAAAAAGTGACAGCGTTACAGGCCAAACCGTAGCACTAAACAGTCTAGCTGCAGCTAACAGCCTCAGCAAAAATACGGTAAACACAGATATAGCTCGCCTCTAGGGTAAGATCTGAGCATCCCTGATGTCCTGTCATGAAGTCTTGAGCACCAATCTTCACTGCATTCAGTCTCCTTAAGGGTTCTCCAGGGGCTCAGACAGACCGAAAGCACTAAATTAGATAGAAATCGCTAGCAAGCTAATGAAGATCCTTCTGATATGACTTCAAACAGCTTGTACTGTTCCCTAATAATGAACAGTCCAATAAATGACAAGATAGATACAACGTACTTATAAGTCCTTTTAAGAATGACTCAAGACCCAAGAATGAAACCATATCATCAAAGACAAACTTCAAGAATTGTCTAGATTGTCTCCATAAAAGGAAAATGCTTATGCTACAATACGATTTTGATGAGAGAAGCAGACAAAACATCCGCAAGAGAAATGTACCCCTCTCCCCCAGCGATGTGCATCACTTGCTTTTAATTGAAAACCAGCCCATCGGTTTTGCATTATTCTGTCATTCCCATTGGAAAACTAATTGAAAATAAATTTGCAACAAATTGGAAATAGACAAATGCTCCTTAAAAACAAGAAAACAAACAGATTGAGTATAACTGATGACACGCAAACACACACACACGCAAGCACGCACGCACACATTCAGACGGTAATGGTACTTAAACAGAGGGCAGAGGGGAATCCCGCAGGCTCTCCTAGGTGTTTGGCAGTGAGGGAGGGTTTTAGATAAATGACGCTGCCCAGGAGCAGTGCCCTGGGACATGGCCCCAGCCTGCCCCCCTGCCTTTGCCTGGCTAAATGGGCCGTTTCTGGGATGCCGGGGGCACAAGCATATGCCACCAAATCCCTGGTGAGGTCTAGCAGAGAGTAAACAGAGACTCTGCTAATGGAAGACTGCCTGCTTCTGACCTTCAACTGATCTCTCCTCTGCTCTCTCTTTCTCTCTCAGTCTCAGTCTTGCTCTCCTTACTCTTCAGTCTTTTTCTGCTTCTCATTCAAAACCACTTTCTGTCATTTTTCTAGTTTTCATTTAAGCCTCTCTTTTTGAGCAGTTGAAGAACAAAGCTTCAAACAGAAATTTAAGTGGATTTAATGTTAATATCTGTGCACTGGCAACATACATATGACTGTTAGACATTCAGTGAAAGCCAACCTGAAGCAAATGCTAAAAATGGAGATGCATTTATAAATCCAGACACATTCAGACAGGGAACTCTGTCAATGTGCGGCTGCACCATTATAAACAGCAAACTGGAAGCATTTAATGGTGCACTCCCTAAACACTAATGTGCAGCTTGAGCTAAATAAGATGCCTGAGCGCAGAAATAGACCTAGTCTTGTTGTTGATGCTGTCAAGACAACCCACAATGTACTTATGTTGTTCTGTTTTATACTTCTCTGCAAGGGAACAACCATATTTACTTCACTGACCACACACAAACAGGCTGTCAGAGCGTGACTTCGGTATTGCTTCATGCCACTGTTGTCAACTACGTGAAAGTTACATCCTTTTGAAAACTGGTAAGATAAAGCGTTTGTAACTGTATCCGACATTCACTCTGTCACATTGTACTGGGCCAATTCAGTCATTTCATCACATTTATCTCCATTTTACAAGCCTATAATAAGCCTTTCTATCGTTGCAGAGGGTGCGTATGTTTTATACAAGGGTAAATAATGGGGATTATGGGGAAATTGAGTTCTGACCTACTTCTGCCCTGATAGTGTGCTAGTAGATAAGAGAGTCTAAAACAGAAATGACAGTCTGATATGTCATGGTGAGAGTGAGGAGAGCAGAATATGTGAGCTATATCGGAGTATTAGAGGCCTCGGGCTACAGAGATGAATCAGTGCTTTCCAAAGGTCTTCTAAACCCAGAATGGCACAAACTTAAGCATAGCAGAAAAAGCCAAATCACTTTACTAATAGATGTGTCTTTACAATAGGTATTGTAATGGCAATAGAGTTGCTGTAAGATCATGTTTTGTCAAATATTGTAAGAGGCGTCATTGATGTGTTTGCATTACTCAAGAATTTTTGGTCACATTTTATATCATTAACTACTATGTACTCACATAAAAACAGAAGTGCATGTACTTCTTGTGTTCATAATGTATTGTAAAATACTTTTGCTGCATTTGGGGTGGAATATGTGTAAACTTGTATGTACATAGTAAATACATATCAGTTGGAACAGCTACTATTTTTTTTTTCCTACACACAAAATGCGCTTTGTGTATAGTACCTGTCATATAAAACCATGCAAAGTAAAACTTTGTTATATTATTATTAACAGCCCACTTTTTTATTTTTTCGTTTTGGCGTACTGTATCTTGTTGTTAAAATACTGTGCAACAGAATAAAATGTATTGCATTATCTAAAAAAAAAAAAAAAAAAAAAGAAAGAAAGAAAGAACCCAAATAGATTTGATTACAAAAAATTTAATGTTTCTTAACATAGAAAAAATGAATATTTCTTATTTTGGTGTCACTGTAAGTAAAATGCATGCACCTGTCCTGCAAAGCAAAGAAGTAAAGAAGTAAATGCAAACATTAGCTATATCATCTATTGTGTGATGTAATTTTTCTCTGGCACAAAGCTGTCCCTAGTACATTCTTTGGAGAGTCCTGGGAGGGTATGAGGTTTATTCAAAAGCTCATAAAACACAAGGGGGTCATATTTAATTGTAAGGGGGGAGAAGATGAGACCGGCCTAATTATCTTTATAGGTTGACAGTAATATTTCATGTAAGTTGGGTGAGGGCCCATGCCAGTGTGCCTGGCGGGTATGATTTGGAGAGATTTATGAGGAGCGGATCTGTGCCAGGTCATGTGCCCACAGCGATTTCTGCTGTCTCTAGACTGACAGAGCTAACAGAGATATTATTTATTCATTGTGTTGGAATAGCCAAATACAAGAGACCAATGGTGAGTTGCGAGTAGAGGCTATAGCCTGATGATTAATCTAATGCTGAACCTTTGATACCTCAAGAGTCACAACCAGGATGTGTTTCCTGCAAGAACAGAGAGCAAAAGAGCATCAGAGAGGATGGAGTTATCGGGAAACAAGAGGAAGATGAGCTCTGATTTTTTTTTTTCAAAGAACACTTGAAAGCTGTTCTGGGGTATTGAGCAGGTGGGCAGTGGGGTGTGAAGAGCTGGAGAGGAGGAGCGCACTGAGATCTAGATTGCTCTCAGTTCACTGGAAAGACCCAAGGGCCTCTCGCTTCTGCTCTCTGTTTGGTTCCTGCTTACTTAGGAGAGTCGATCCTGTGGAGAAGGTGCACCTCAAAAAGTGATGCGCTACGATCTTTTTAACATTTAATGCCCATATACAGACATAAACAGCCAAATTCTAAACCAAAAAAAATGATTTATGATGCCTTTCGACCCAATCAGTCCATCAGAAATATGATTCGCCAAAAGTTTGATCAGCGCAGACAGTGTTTTTCTGAATATAGAGCACTCTAAATGGACAGGATAACATTTTGGGTGCACTCAAATATTTGAGGATAGCGCTTTATAATAATTGATCAAAAAGCACCAACTCGCTGAAAAAATATGGGTCTCATGAGAAAACTTCAAAACAGTATCAATTATGGAGTAGAGCCTCTGAGGAGAGCAGCGAGTCCTTCATCAATACGCTTTTCAGTGCAAATCACCCGAGATTATCAGGATAAGGGGAGAGTATAACAGCAGTGGATAGTTTAATCTAGTCCATCTCACACCAACACACACACATACATACAGCCCCCTCAGAAGAAGCACTGAGTGAGTGAAGAAATTTTCAAGCAGCTCACGTCACACTGCTTCAAAGAACACAGAAATCACATGCTCCTGAGAATCTCAGGCTACCGTATTGTCTGAAAGTTACACATCAGCTTAAATAATATTGGTCATAAATGCACTAAGAAGCATTTTCTATATGTTTTATGGTTGAAAGCAATGTCTTTATTCATTTTATTATTATTCATTTCTTATTTTGGATTTCCAACAAGGTTACTTCAATGGAATTTCCCCTTAATTTTCATTTCACTGCTTTTTTAAAATTCTAAAGATCAAATATGTATTTACTAACAGCACAATTTTTTGCATTATGTAAAAATCACAGAGAGCCTCATTTATTTATGACTGGCATATGATCACACACACACCCCCGCACTAACATGCCATATCAGCGACACTTTCCAGGTCTTTCTCCCTAGCAAAGCCCTCTGTTTTGACACAATCATTACAAATTGATTGCAAAATAGCTAACAATCATGATTAAATCATTAAATTCTTGTCTACGCTTCAGAGAACGCTAGCAAAATTAACTTCCCACCAACCTCATTTTTTCCTGAACACGAAATAATGATTTTCTGCCAGTCTAATTACAAAGCCAACATCTGATCAAGCCAGCATCCAGAGGGGATTATCACATGTTGCAGTATTAGAGCTCATTACCAGCTTGAGTGCAAAGTTATTACACATTGTAATTGGATGGTGAGATTTATATACAGATCTGGCCAGTTTCTGTAAGATTGTAATTACAGGCACCGTTGGTTAGCTACTTATCACTGTGCCGGGAGGAAAGAGGAGAATCAGGGAGCGAGGGAGCGTTTCATTAACCCTTAACCCCGCTGAGGGAAAACACTGTATCTAGCCTGCATCTGGACTAGCGACAAGAGTTACATACGCTCATCAAACAATTTACATCCCCCTCATCCATCCCCCTCCCAACCTGCCCGCTGACCCCCCACCCTGTACAAAAAGGAGTGGTTTAGCGAAGTGCTGATTCTGGAGTGTTTGTTCAAATAGACTGCATTTTCCCCTCGACTGAGCGCCGTTCTGTAATTAGCAGGAGTAACAGTGTGGAAAAAGTCTTCACCTGCTTAGAGCTGCTTTATGGGCCGCGGCTCTCACTCGCTCCCTCTGTTTCAGTTTCCTCGCCTTCCTTCCGTTGCTCTTTTTCAAATCCGCGCCACGTGAACGGAATCGATTTCGCAAACAGAATGCAGAATTACAATTCAAATTTCAGAAGGAAGGCAAAATTACAGATAGAACTGTTACACTATTAGAACATACACTATTTAAACATTATCGGAAAACAAACACAGCAGAGAATAGGGGATTCTCTGCTCGCTCGGAAGAAAACCAAAAGAAAACGCACAGCATCAAAACAAATCCCATTTACTTTTCTTGCAACTCAGCAAGAAAAACACCGAAAGCCAACGCGGAGGAACACAGGAAAGAGAAAAAGAAAACACATCCCATGAACATCTCATCAAGATAAAACACAGAGCCGTTTTCCTTTTATCCTGCGTGAAAACCAGGTCCCTATGAATCAATGCTGGCTTACATTTTATGAGACAAGGAGTTAACTTGTTCAATTATGCCACAGACAGCTCTATTCTTTTGTAACAAGTAATCTGGGTGGGAAAATCGATACTGACAGGCTGGTTGCATGCTGCCTAATTTCATATTACCACCAGCCAATGGCGGCACTGCCTTGTGATAAAGCTGTGCTGAGCAGTTCATTATGGAGAAGGAGGGGAATCAATAACACACACTGCTGTGTCTGTGTCTGCCCCGGAGAATGGCTCTTGATAAGGTTCATTCACTAGAAGAGAGAGGGAAGATATAATTAAAGGCTGGGGTATGTACTGTACTGCATGAGTGTGTGTGACAGATGGGAAGTTTGATGTGCTAGTTTACTGAAGACTAATACTTTTTGAAAACCAACGCAGAAATTACAGGATATAATAGAGGAGATAAATAATTCTAAAGTGTTTGGCTACTCGTTCCATGGTTTCCTCAAATGCTTGTAAAAAGTAAGCGAAGATAATGAAAATGAGCTTTTGCCCTTCCAAAAAGTGACAGTTACCAGTAACACACAGCACAAGCAATAACCACTAAAGGTAAACAAACAAATGCACATTATGACTCTAGATATTTATTTTTTCATTGCTTTCCGAGCATAATTTGCCCTTTATTGCTCCCATTAATAATCTTTACCAGGTTAGGCTTAGCAGGATATGACAGAAGCCATTTAGCCTACCATATAGAACTGGAAGAATGGGCAATTCATAAGGGGCTCCGCAACACAGTATTGTGTAGAAATTGCATTAAGTACAGTTTAATCTAAATATCCCATCTGCAATGCAGTTTATTGACTTCCTTTAATTTTCAGCTTAAATTCTCCACAGATTTAAGGTTATTGACTGGATGTGTGTTTCATGAGATGCGGCAGAGGAAGTGCAACGTTGTCAGCTCTGCTCTAGAATGCAATAAAAAGTGAGTGCTTTCAGTGGTTAATATTGTTTCACTGACTCGTCTTCTAAAACCCTATCCTCACTGCATCACAAACCATCAGCAATAGTAAATAAAAATGCATTTAAATCATTGTTAAGCACATTTTACTTCTGTCTGATCGGAGTGGAGTGCAATGCACCAAAATCTCAGCTGGCATCCATGCACACACAAAGGCCAGACTACTTCAAACCTCTTTTGATCAGTACAGGTTTGTGTCATCATTTTTTGATGTGGTTCATGAGTGAGTGTGATTCCCTGATGGGGCACTTTATTCTCACAGATGCTCTAACTGAGGCCCAGCTTTTGTAAACTTGAGAGGAGAAGAGCAGCGAGAAGAGAGAGCAAGAGAACCGAAATTGAACAATACAAAATCAATATAAAGTAAAAGGCCAAACAAAGAAATAAAGACAAAAAAGAGTGTGAAGGGGGAAACCAGAGGCTTGTGAACCATTTATGAGTATGCTAAAAAAATACTGAAGAGCATTTCCTTCAAATTGTTTAGTTTACTTGTGAACAGAGCAGTAAAGGCCATTTTGACTTTGATTTGATTTAATTTGATTTGAAGGCAATTTGATCTATATCTGACTGTATTACATCACAACATCCTAGAAAATCATAGCCACATAAACAAGCAAAAGTGATAGTAAACTCATTTATGTTGCACTTTTTAGATTTCAAATACATGGGGGGTTAGCTTTCTATTAATCACTGAATATATATATATATATATATATAATATGATTCCAATTCAAATATTGATCAGCACAAAGGAGTTGACAATAATTAGTGGATCCAAATGACTGGCAACACATCTAATAAAATAAAAATTTTCTAACATCAGTTGCATTAGATCATTGCTGAACTAACAATGAACATTTTGCATTTTGATGAACAAATGATCATCTAAACGGTTTAATAAATAATGTAAAAAGTATAGTTCATCGTTAGATCATAGCACCTAATGCAATAACTAATGTTGACCAGTTGAACTTCATCAAAATGTTAAAGGTGAGATGCTTTTGATTGCAAAATTCAATAACTGACAACACAATGCTAGTAACAGAGTAATGATCTCCGATTTTAGATGTTCCAACATAAACAGACAATAAATCATTGCACAGCTCTGACAAGATTGATAAGACCTTTCTTACACATCCAAACTCAAACTGGTTAACAAAAGCGTGAGCCTATTCCGTGGTCCCTGGGGTGAACTTTGACCTGAGGGTGTCTGATGACGATGTTATCTCAAAGGCCAATCGCTTCAGGCCAGTGATGCCCCTTTGGGGACCCTTCAGTCAAAGATCAGTTATTCATGTGGATCTCCCATTACACAGACACTCAGACAATATGATACTCTCTCGACCCCACATCTCATCCTCCTGTCATATTAGCTTCTGTATGACACATAGCTAAATTTATACACTGCATTATTATATCTATATCCATGCTTCATTCGCATTGCTTATTTTGTTGAGATTCGAGTAAGAACAGAAAATAAATGATTCCCTCTTGCCCTGCAGTGTATCTGGGAATATTTTCATCAGCTATTCCTGGTCCCCCCAGACCTCTCCGTTTTAAACACTTAAGGGCTAAATAAATAATGACAAAGGCAGCAGGCTCAGTGGAGCAGAGAGAGAGAGAGAGACCGAGGGCCACCAGCAGAGTCCCACAGGCTAAACCCATCCAGGCAGACTTACTGTTTTATAGGCCTCCAAATACCCACCAGCCATGCAACGATAATCTGGAAGAGTCAAAAATAAGCGGAAGAAGAAGGCAGATACGAGAAGATAGTCAAGACAAGGCTTTTGCACAAATTAAATTTACAGTCTATCCTATTTGAGTTTCTATTTTGACTATTTTGAGTTTAATCTCTTACTTAGATCGTATCCATACTTTATTTGCTCTAATGAGAGGATTCGCAAACTTGTATGACTGACCAAAACTTCAGCATTTTGAGCAGGATTCATTGGCCATTGCCTTAAAAAAAAAATCAACAGATATGCCTGTGATTGGCTACATTACTCAATGCTGTAAACATGTTATTAATAGATCTATGAGAAGCCACGCCCCACGAGTTGACAGGACGGGTTACATGATGTTTGTGACGTGAGGGGTCTGTTTCAAACTATGATTTTCTTCGATAAAGCTGCGGGACAAAATTCTCAGCAGTGGTGTTGACTGATGTACTTTCATATGCTTTGTCTTTAATCACATTAAAAACACCAGACAAACATGTGAACAACATAAAAGCATGCTTTTCACCACACTAATCATTGCTTTCTGCTCTGACTGAAATCGAACTATGAAAGGACACGTAAGTTCCTATATTTGTCTTACTTGTGCTTAATGGTTACGTCTCATTGTAACTGATCCATTAATTTATTCATCCCTCTTCCCTTCTTCCTCCTCCTCTGTCTCCTTCCCTTGTCTTTCTCCCTTACCCCGTTCCTTCTGAGCGTCTTGCCAGCAGGAAAGCCTTATTGAATCATGTAAAACTTTCTCTCCTCTGATTGAATTGCCAGATAAATTGCCTTCACCCTGTGCGAGCCAAGCTACGTGTAAGAGCTTACAGTGATAACCCATTAAGACTGTATTCATTTAAAGAGCTTTCTTTGAGACGGACATCAATAAAAGGCTTTAAAATAAGCCCTGTTGTGTAAACCAAGCACGTTAAAGAGATGCTAGCAAAGCCCAACATCCTGCACTCTGCAGCACACAGCAGAAAGCTTTACTAACTCTCTTAAAAATAAACGACAGGATGAACTGATATATCACACCATCCCCTGTGAGAGAAGGAGGAATAGAGGCTTCAAATCCTTTCCGAATGACATCTGGACATCAATACACGTTGCCTCCCATTCAGAGTGACAGTAAAAGCTCTATTGATTTTTAGCAGATTAAAAACACAGCAGGGAGCAATTTAAACTAGACTCACTTTTTAGAGTGTCTTTAGCCACTCCAACTAATGTTATTCCAGCAACATAATCATATCTGAGAATCTGTTTGACTAATATATATATATATATATATATATATATATATATATATATATATATATATATATATATATATATATATATATATACACACACACAATAGTTTATCCAATGTTACTTGTTTCTAAGCATTGAGTTTAAGGAGCTACGGAAGATTTTTCAGCATTTCCACAAAAATGTCAATACCATTTCGACAATCAATAGCTGCTTCAGTTTTCGACAAAGCTACCCTTAAAGTCTACCCTTAACATCATTATACACAACTTAGAAAATTAGAGTGGAGGATCATTTAACTTCATTTCTGATCAATATATTTTGATGCTACCATCATAAACTGTAATTACACAAAAAGAATAAAGAATATATGATGTCATATAATCTATTACCTGCACATCAATAGTTTCTACAGCCATAGCTACATAACAATGCTTCATCCACTAATATTATTTTGAGTACTACATTGTACTACATTTATTTGCAACCAGGTTGATTCTGATGTAGTAGCTATATATGCTAACAATATATTATATGTTATAATTGAATAAAAAATATGCATTTTATAAATGTACTGATTAACTCCAATTAAATAAAAAAGATAAGTCCACCGACTGTACAAATATCAAAAGAGATGCATGGCCATAAAATCAAAGAAATAGCTTTGCCTGAACATATGTTGAAATGTCAAATGTGAAGGGCTGCCGGTCTGAGACATCAGGAGAAACACATTACATCAGAAAATGAGTTAGTAAACAAACAGAAATCCGTTGGGAACGGGCCTCAATAAGCAGCTACACACACTTAGAAGTGACTGGAGCTGTTCCCTGGGGTTCGTAGAGGTATCCATTTAAATAAAACTCACTGATTTTTCTTCCACAGAGAGAGAGAGAGAGAGAGAGAGAGAGAGAGAGAGAGAGAGTAAGCAAATTAAGAGGGGTGCTGTGTGGAAACCGCTGGGACTAAAACAAAAAAAGGAAATAAGAACAGACAGAGACAAATATACAGAAAAAGAGAGAAAAAATTATGAAGTAAGGCAGAAGTGAAAGAAAGCGAGAGGACGTAGATGACAGAGGTGTCAGGAGTGAGGTAAGAGGGGCAGAGAATGTGTGACGGGTCTAAAAGATTCTGACAATTAAAACCTACGACACCGTCCCGGCAGTAAATACAGTGGGCTGAATCAATAGCGGCCAGCCATAAACAGAGACACATAAGATACAGCTGCACAAAATGCTATGGATTTCCAATGGGGCATGTGACATCAGCCACTTTCAAATGCAAATATTAACTTATGCACATTGTCCTTCTGGTGGTTGGGCACCTATCGATTGGATAAAACTAACTCTATTGATCACTGAATAGTTAATGGAGATAATTAAATCTATGAAGTACAGTACTTAAGACTGTTTCTGAAGTCCTCATACAGACTCAGGGGACACACAGAGGACTTTCACTTTCACCGTGCCCTCATTTGGTATAAATTAGTGTTAGTACGATCTGAAATAAGAAACTGAGGAGCAGACTGACACATACTGTACAGTGCATAGCATATACAATATAATAAAATGATGGCAGCGTTTCAGAACGGCATATTGGTGCCTGTATATTTTAGAGCTTATAACCATACATTTCATGATATGATGCTAATATACCAAGTCATACATGTAAATGTTTAACCCTGAAAACTGAATAAATAAGCTTTCCTTGATAATTTTGACTCAAACATTATATTGTTGGCTATTAAGACTGGCTTTGTGTTCCAGGGTCACATACTGAAAATCACCAAAATAACACAGATGATATAATATGGCTCATAATAAGTCAGAGCTAATCAATGTCCATAAAACATGGAAATATCCATACATCAACCAAACACTAAAGACAAAACACAATGCGCGTAACACATACGATAATGCAATAATGCAATAAAAATGAATAAAATATATATATATGTGTATGTGTGTGTGTGTGTGTGTGTGTGTGTGTGTGTGTCATTTAGAAATTTTAATTCGATTTTAATGTTTTGTTTTGTTTACTGTGGTTTTACTTAAGTATTGTAAATTAAGCATTAAGCATGTTTTTATCTTTAAATTTTATGGTAAGATAAATTACCAATTAGCACATTTTTACAATAGTATTTTTACAGTATTGTTTCCGTAAAAACTGCAAATTTTCACACTATATAAACTTATTAAAAATTTATATTTTAGAATAAAAATATTCTCATATATAAAAAAGACTGTCATCCAAGTTTTAAAAAAGGCACAGAAATATCTCCCTAATCGACCAGCATAATTTATGACTTTAAGAAGTGCTGGAAACAGGAAAAGGTTGCTGTAGGAATAGCATTAAAGGGCAGTGTGCAGTGCGCAGGCCAATGTTAAACAAACTGCCAATCAATATCTCTTTTATTAGTGGTCACAATCAATGCAGGACTGACAGAGCAGACCAATTAACACTATTGATCCAAAGGAAAGAGGAAAAGGAGGCGCATAACGGAGAAGGCTGAGATAGACAATGGCAAACTGACAAAAGCAAAGAGTCTCTGATTCAGGGAAAATATCACTCTCTCTACTCTCAGAACAACAGGGTCTGAAACACCGGGTTCCCACACCGTGTGGCCCCCTGGGGTGTGGTGTGGAAGACACCGTGACAGAAAGCAGACCTGGACTATCTCCCAAGAGGAAGGGGGGGTTAGGGGGCAGTGGCCCCTGTCTAGCGGTGCTGCCTGCGCGTGACGTGGGGTCTGCATTGGGAAAGCTGCTGCTCCTCTCTTCTCATCACACACGGAGCATTCTAATAAGGCCAGACTGCACATTCCCCTCCTCGCGCCCTCAACCCCAGGGAACCGTCCGGATAGTCCGTATGCATGAACGTTTGTGCCCGTGCGCGACTATTGATCGCAATTTCAAAGATAAAAGACTAATTCCCACCATGAACATCATCAGCTCCGTGCATTTCCAAACAGCAGCCTTGAGTAGCCACGTTTAAAGTCCTTATCATCAGTCGACGAGCGTTTGGGCTGTGAACTACACTAACACGATCCACGTTGCTTTCCGAAAGTGCTTATCGTCATGTTCCCGGTTTTTCCAAGATATCAATACATATCTTTTCCATTTCTTTTCACCGAGTACAAATCTCTCCGGCAGTGTTCTCCTTCCTGTGCCATGTCCTGTTCCCAAGGAGACAGGGTCAGAGGGCCATATGGTGAGTGTCAGCCGTGCTGGCGGCTCTTATGAGGGGTTATCATGAAGCTGAGCTACCTGACCCCTGCGCCCTGCTCACACTCAAACAGCAGCAGGAAATGTGACAAGAAGAGCGACCGAGAGAAGAGGAAAAAGAGGTGGGGGCTTCCTAAAGGAAGATGGGACTATCTAGTGCTCGTGGTTAACAACCACGTTTTTATCTTATTTGGCTTTCAGATGGCTTTGTAAAAAAAAATGACATTGGATGTATCCTTTTGTAACGGGTCAGATAAGGCTCCTCCCGTCAAGTATGACTTGATCTGGTTTGACGTCGTGAGACACACAGCGCTGTGCACATCAGCACAAAGTTTGCTTGAGTGTAAGGGAAACTTTGAGTCATTTCTGAACATTTCTCTGCAAACAGCAAATACGTGTGGGAAAACCGGTTGTGACTTTATATCACAATGTTTATTTAAATAGACTAATTGCCATTGTATAGTTTCTTAATTGCATCTTATTATTTCACACTTTTAATTGCAAATGTGTATCTCAAAAAGTGTTTTTTATGTCAATTGCAACTTTTTGCTCCTACTTGCTTTTTTGTCTTGTCTCTTTTCATATGAAACTTCACAGCTCACAGTGTGACATTGGTGCATATATCAAAACGTGACTTCACATCTCATAATTGCAACTTTATTTCTCTGAATTGTTTGCTTTTATGTATCTAGCAGATATATTCACTCAAAGAAACCAACACCGCATTGAAGGTGTACTGTAAAGTTTATCAGTTTACGCATTTTAAGGAAACCATGATCCTGGTGCGACTCTGTTGTTGAGCTACGGGATTAAAAAAAAATAAATGTGAAAAAAAGCATGTGATTTTTACATTCCATTTGCTATTTTATGTCTCACAATTAGATTAGATCTTATTTCTTATCTAACATGAACCCTTCATTTTTACTTTGATGGAGATACAGGCCAACATAGATGGCAAAAATATCTGCCTGGATTGTCCAGTGGATGCTTCAAAACTTCCTGTAAACACTGTAATATAATGATACGTTGAGCAACGGACTGATGTAATTATACAATCAGGATAAAAACATTTGCTGGGAAATAAACAGACTGCATGCTGAAGATAGATTATATGGGCCTTGGTGGAGAGTTTGTCAGCAAAGTATAAAAAAAAAAATCTACCAATCATACAGTGAATGACAAGAACCTAAGAAATTATGGGGTTATACCTTACCATCTGTCAAAAGAAGCTATGGTCATCATTCTTTCTCTCTATCCAGCTTGCTCTCCTTTTCACCTCTCACCCCCTTCAGCCCATGCCTTCAAAACCTAATGAATCTCAGACGGGCATAACAAAGATTGAAAAAAAAGCCCAAACTGGTCTTCACTGTTTGCCTTGTTCGTTGGGTATGAAAGTTTAACTGAGCCTCTCATTTAGAAGGAGCTTTGATGAATTAAAAAGGATTGAGAGTTTACGCTCTTTCTCTTTCTCTTTCTATTTTCTGAGGCTGGATGGAGTTTTATGCTATCCACCAAAGCGTAAAATATTCACTGTATGGGACTGAGTGCATTCATTTGGGGTGTCAGCCCGTCAAACAAAGAGCTACTCAATAATCTGAGATTTGAAACGCAGTCCTCTAAGAAAATCTTTACATCTCTGCTATAGCTCTACTGTTCACTTATTCATCCTCTGCCTGTCCTCTGTGGGCCAAAATTCTTACTCCCCAACCAGAAAGAGAACCACACACAATACACACCGCACACCAGATAGATATAATAGGATTTCAAATTGAATCTCTCCTCAATGAAATCACCAAATGAAACACTGTGGTCAGCAGTGGCAAGAATATTACACCAAAAAAATTCTATTTGTTCTGTCATCTCAAGTTGCGTTGAGTTACGTTTTCTGATGTCAGGTGCGAATTATTCTCTCACTTCTTTCACACATTTTCATCATTTATATCTGTAACTGCTTGTACGATTCGATTCAGAAAAAAAACACTCTTTTGATTAAATTTCACCCTTATGATCACCAATATTAAATGTAAAAGGCGCATTTAATAGTACTAAAATTGAGCCCTAGCCAACAAAACATGGAAAAAGTACCACCAATTTAACATCAAACACTAGGATTAATGTAGTGCCATGGCTTCTTTAAATCAATTGCCATAAAAAAAATCCAAAGCCCAATCTTGATGAAACAAAATATAATACAACACAATATAGTGCAACCTTTTAATCCACAAAGAAGCAATTTTGTTTTGGCAAACAGAGACACTGCGGAGTGATACTCAGATTTTTGCCTGGGCTGCAAGGTTCAAACATTTCGAAATGAATTTAAACTGAGGTAACATGCAGGAAGCAGAATTAAAATATGAATTAAAATTTAAAAAGGGTTAGCAGAATTAAAATTACCTGAAGGTATTAATAAAAAGGTTTTATAGGCCTCATAATGGATACATATAGGCCTAATAGGCCTGATCTAGAGCAGGGTGGAAAACACTTTATTTCCATGCCATTATCTGTTGAATATATTTTAATTACAATCCACTTCCACTTCCTGTCACAATTTAACATTACGGGGGTGGCAAATTTAATTCAATTTCACACTCATGAATAAAAATCTTTGATGAAATAGATAAATAAACATTTTAACTAAAAGATCTGCATTGACTTCTTAATATAACATGGTTTACTCTAGCAAATGAACCTGATATCCTTATGTTAGATAAAATTGCTGGGCAGGCAAAACTCTTAAAAGCACTATATTGCATTTCAAGCATCAAAACACTCTGATGTAATCTGTGCTTACTTAGAGAAGCTGACTCTAAAACAATAAAGGAAACACCTCCAAGGGTTGATCCACGTTTCTCATTCCCCAAAGTAAGCTTGACAATCTGCTAATCAGGAATTAGCAGTAACAACCAAAAGCTGCAGTTGGTTTTGAAATCTGATGAGGCATGTGCGGCCAAGCCAAGGTCAAGGGCTATGTAAGAGCCATGTAGAGAACTAGTTTACAATAACCAGCTACTTCAGCAATCAAAGGTATTTAATTTCACTTTCTGTACAGTTAACAAGAGTGTTTGATGTTGGCAGCTATGTAACATCTGCTTTTAAGTTCTGCAAAGGGAAATTTTTTCCCAATAGGCCAGCTATAGTGAAATCCAGATTCCAGTTTGGAGAAAATAACCTCAGTCGGTTCTGAAGGTACGTAATGCATGTGATTAGAAAGAGAAAAAAAAAAAAAAGAAATGAAATAGCCATGTCTGAATGGCGCTCCACGGTAACAGTATTGTGTCCTGGAAATGAAAACCCACAGCACTTTAAAAAAAGACATTCCTAGCGTGTTACACGAGAATGAAGTGAATCCAAACGGTGTCTGGGATACTGGGATAAAACAATACTTTATAGCAAAGAGGAAATATAGAGATTATGAAAGATACATAAGTGTGGCATCATCTTACCAATCACAAATCATTTTTATTCCCAGATAAAAATTACTTTGTAGAAAGAGATGCTTATATAGGACAATGATTGGTTGGGAACATTGGTTTCACATCAGAAATAATGCACCATTAAGCTTTGACACAACAAGGCTCGACAGGAAAGATGAAAATAAAATGTGTGGAGGAAATATTTTTAGAGCCATCTGGTTTGCGTTTGAGAGCGAGCATGGAGAAGAAAAACCTCTCCAGTGCCTGGCCTGCAAATGAGGACCAGAGGCCTCAGCAATTGAACTGTCATTGCAGGAGAGGCCGTTTTGTTCGTTGGCATGTGAGCGGGTTTCCACAGCCCCTGTCTGTTCCCACTTACCTCCGGAGCGGCACACTCTCACCTGAAGATAAAAGCAGTCAGGTCAATTTTCTTAAACCTACAGAATAACAACAGTTACGTGATGATGACTACCAATTGGTCACTTTCAGTTGCTCCTAAATCCCAGGGATGAAAACCTGAAACTAAAATGTGCGGTCATAATAGGGGATAAATGAATGTTCTTTTCTGCCTGTACATGTAACTTAATCTTGAATTCTCCCGCCCTACACGGCTCAACATTTTCCCTCCTCTGGCATTCTTTCAATCCAGGAGTAAAATCAAAAGTGAAAGAAAACTTCTCAATTAGTCGGACTTCTCCTGACTAATACTGCATAGTACCCAAGACGAGGCTTTGAAGTAAGAGCAAGTGGAAAAGTAAATTTGACATCACAACAGCCTGGATCGCTTTAATGTTTGCAAAAAAAAAAAAAAAAATAGACCTAACCTATACTGTCCTGCCCTGCAGTCTCAGAATCCAAACCGAAATAATGGAGATTGGGACCTTGCACTGAACCATATCCCCTGCGTCTCTGTCGCAGCCCTTCAACTTCCAACCAACTGTAAAAAGCAGCTACAAAACAGTTCAGCCCTCAGAAGTGTTTATGCAAACAAACACCAAGCATGGCTATTTGTATGACTTGGCACCAGCGTTTGGTTAACCACCCACAAGCATTTGCAGATGGGACCTTTTCCAGGGGGCCATGAGCGCGGTGAGAAGAGGGAAAGAGAGAGAGGAAGAGAGAGGGGTCACAGAGGAGAGGAAGACTGCAACTTTTAGAACCACACAAGATGTCGCAGATGTTGTCACAGATCATGATGAAGGGTTATAATTACTGAGACACTAATGTAATACTGGACGTATTTGTCCCCACAGTTTACTGGCAAGTTTAATGGAATTGGTATGTGTGTGTTTTGAGCATCTTTTACTAGTTGCCATACTCTAAGCGTTGCACATGTGTAAACACACATAATAAGAAATGCGTCTTGAGCACCAAATCAGCATATTACAATGATATACAAATACTTTATACCCACACACACACACACACATTGCTTTGATGTATCGTGAACAAACAAAAAAAAATTAACGATGACAGAATTTTCATTTTGGATTAATCTATCCATTTATGCACTAAACTAGATAGAGCCTTACACAACATTTAACCTACAGTACACAAAGATAATGTATACATGTGGCCATGCATATGCAGCAGATTCAACAAATTCACTAGAGGGCCTTTTTAGAAACACACAGAGACACTGACTCCAAGTCATCCAAGTATCTGTCAGTAAAATCTCACTGTAGCAAGTTACAAATCCCTGACAGCACAGAAACACTGATTAAATTACACTGGGGCATTTAAAGCTGCTGCCAGCTAAACAGTCCTGTTCACACAAACTTAACAAAACACCGAAGAACAAACCTTAATGTACATTATGACCTGTAAAAAGCACCCGCACATTCATCTGTGTTGAGTGTCGTTTGTTATTGATTTAAGAAAATGCAATAACGGCATGCTTTAAGTGTTATTATTAATAAAAAATGAATACATTACAAAAAAAAAGAAGTAAAAAGTACACTTTAGCATACTTTTAAACACACCAAATATTCTTTTAAACACATATACTTATATGGAATTGATTGTGAGTTTGTCAGACACTAACTGCAAGTGAACGCGTATTATAGTTCAAATGTATTTATTTAAAAAAAAACACTTATTATTTTTATCTCTTATGGTATAATATGGGAAAAGAGATAGAAATAAGGAGATTAGGGCAAGCATGGAAAATTCTAACTGCTCCCCACAAGCCAAAAGCTATATGCACTCAACAGGTATGTTACCATGAATTTGCAGTTTATAATTTAAAGCTGAAATTTAGTGCATTTAAAATATATTACATTTATATCAAATAACACACACGCACGCACACACACACACACACACACACACACAGATTTGAAGTGCACTATACACCTATACAACTGCACAATCAAGACGTTTAAGGGCACTTCTTTTCACAAAGGTATTAATTAAGTCGTCAATGTAATATACTTCTGGAAAATAACTTGGTAGTTTAGGCATATGCAGCACCATCTTTTAAAACAATGTATCTAATCAGCAAATAGTATGTGTAATTAATCGTTTACGGAAAATTGAGCAATTATATGATTTCAAATTTGACATTGAGGAACAGACATCGAAGCAATTCCTACTTTATTGCACGAAATGCAAAGCTTTTATTAACATAGCTAGATTGATAACTTTATTACTTCTCTAGTAGACAAAGATAATTGAAGAATAAAGTCTTCCTGACTCTGGTCAATTTATCCATCTACTTAGATAAAGTTTGTTTTGGATTTTGCTGGGCACTGTTATGGCCACATCCATTATAATTTGAGGGTTTCTCATTAGAATATTTATTACTTTCTTTTCAATTTTTGGATAATTTAGCAGTGTTAATACCTGGCCAGAAATGAAGCGAGGAGAGACAGTGAGCAATAATTCAGGATCTCGTATGTCTGGGATTCATCTGAATATATCAGGAATATCAGACTTGTTTAATGAGATATCACTCCGCTTCGATCCTGAGTGTCCCCTCCCCTTCGCTCTGCCCCTCTCTGAGCAGTGCCTTATTATTATTTCATAAAAAAGCTCTGATCTGTCTTATGAAAAAGCAGAAAAGCTTTGTGAAATTCATTAAAGCAGCCTGAGAAATGTATTAAATGAGAAGGTGAAGCTGGCTGTTGGTTTAACCTTTCTGCTGTGAGGCTTTGAGCCTCTATAATCCCTATGCAAGGCTAACAGAGGCCCAGACACACACACACACACACACACACACACACAAATGTAAATGAAGAGACCATTGAAATTCCCTTGTCACAAAGAATGCTATACAGTAATTCAAAGTTTGGAAAACATCAAATCTATCCATCTATGCTTTTTAGAACATCGCAGACCAAACACATTCCTATATAATGGATGTGATGGTATCATATCATGAAGTAGCTCAAGATCCTGAAAGCAGTGAGAGCAACAGGGATGAAAAGTGATAGGTGTGTAGGATTGGCCATTGTGCTCTACCTCTTCAATTAAGGTTGATTTAACTTACGACCCCCTCCACCCATCAGTACCAATCATCAAGCGCTGTTTCACATGCATTATGGATGAGGCTGCCCATATGCACTTGGGCTATCATGCGTGCCCTTGCACAAGGCTTTAGAGAAACTACAGTAAACTATTGCACTGGATATTCTGACCTTCCTCTCAACTGGTTCCTCTTTCTCTAATTGTGCTCTCGTAACAGGAGAAGTTTGTGGAATGATCACTGATCTTGAGATGGGGATGTGGGGATTTTTGGTCATTCTCAATCAGTTTTTCTTTTTTGTTTACTAACCTACAAAGTAAAGCACAATCATGTATGTGAGAGACCCAGGATAGGTTGTCACATGGGCTATGGGTCAAGTAATGTTTGCTCTAATAGTGAATTTGTATGTTGTTTTCACATATCAAGAAACGTTTTAAATTAGAATTCATTTCCTGATCTTAACTACTATTTCTTTTTTTTTCTTTATAGCTAATGGGTGAATACAGCAAAAGAGTTGTTAGCCTAAAACATACGTAGGGGATACATTTTTTAACCAAACAATTTTACCGGGTCAAGTTTGTGTGTTTTAAATATTATTTTTTCATATAATTATTTATTATAAATCTTTTGTGCATTTTTACTGTTTGTCAAAACATACAATTTTCAAAAAAAAACTATTCATATGAAGTGATAACATGCCCTATTAAAAGTAATATATTTTAATCTAATAAAAAAACAAATCAAGCAAGAAATCAGTAAATACTAAACTTTATAAAGGTACATACACCATTTCAAAGTAGTGTATCACCTGTTAAGTTCCTGTTAGACACAAAGTACCCTACGGGAATAAAGGTTAAAGAGATCACCTAAAAATCATTTATGTAATAATTTGCTCACCCTCTCGTCATTCCAATATTTGTATGACTTTCCATCTTCTGTGGAACATAAAAGTGAAAGTCAAAGTTAACCGATACAGTCTTTTTTTTCCCCAATATTGTATATTGTGTTCAGCAAAAGAAAGAACGTCATACATTTTGGGGACGGCATAAGAGTGAGTGAGTGATGACACAAGTTTTTGGAGTTTGTTTTTGACAGAAGAATCACTTTAATTTGCCACATCATCTCTTTCATAAGTATAAAACATATCTTCAAAAATGTTCCCATTCATACTTCTCTGTTTCTAAGTGTTTGGTAAGAGTGGCGCTCGAAGGGCCTGTGCGCGACCGTCCTCGCAGCAGCTCCATCAGCGCCCTTCACTTACTCGCAGCTCTCTGGCGCCTCTCGAAGAGTGAGCTTGTAATCGCAAAGAGATCATCGTGGACAAGGTTCTCGTCCTTTTTAAGCAAGGTCACCGAGCTATTCCTCTTATATTATCCCTAGAAATGATCGAATGCGAGGAGATCGTCGCGGCTTGCCGCGCGCTTGCCGGTGAGATCGCGAGAGTGCCGTGACTGCCGCGCGTAAGGAAAGATGACGCGCGAGCGTTGCATTCGGTTCTTTTATCATCTTTTATATTCAAACAGTTAATTAAATTGCTATATCACTGCTTGAACGTATTGGACAATCTGCCTTTCCTGTTAGAACCGCACCATAGTGCTGAAATCAAATCAAACTTTCTTTGTATGATATATATAAAAAAAAATCTAAAATGCTAAAAAGGTTTATGAGATAGTTGGGTTTAGGGATAATATAGCCATCTGATAATTTGCTCAGAATAAAAACAATAGGTTAGAAGTCGTGTCCCCACCGTGTTAGATAAGCAAACGTGTGTGCTTGTTTATGTGTGAGAGAGAGAGAGAGAGAGTAATGGGAGTCTTCTAATTATATTGTCTAACACATTTAATAAAAATGCATGTATTACCCTTTATCCAGACTTATTCCGCGTGAGGGAGCGTTATTTCTACCATCCCTTTCAAGTATGCATCCTTCAATTAGAATGCTGTTCCCGTCGCCTCCCACTACTGCCGTATAATTAGACTTGAGAGATTCAGCTAATTTTCTCTCTCTCTCTCTCTCTCTCTCTCTCTCAGTTCCATTCTGATCGTCTAATTTCACCTCAAAGGCATATTTTCACGGTGTAACTCGCTGGTTAAACAAGGCCATATCCATTTGTTAATTGATGCAATTACGCATTTCTCGTAATGGTCGCGAAGGTCCCGAGATACGCATCAATCAGTTTTCTGTTGACCTGCCAGAGGTTCCCTTCACGTCTGCCGGGACTGGCCCTCTCTCTAATAGAGAGAGATGGAAACATCATCGCAATTAACATCAGGTCGGACCTCTGATCGGTCAGACAGACGCGAGCAAGGGTCCCGCAGATCCCTCCTCAGTTCATCTGCTCATCAGCGGGGTACTGTCTTATATGCAACAACAATAGGAGAAGAATCCAGAACACAATCTTGGATGGAATCAAAAACATGTTGTTATTTGTTTTATATAAACATAAAGAAATTATAGTTACGATAACACAGTAGTACACTATCTTTAGGAAATTGCTGTGCGCGAATAAAAATATTGACAGGGTCGGTGGATGTCGAATTATTGAATATTGAATATTCTAGTGAATATTAAAAACATCCTCTAATATACATACACAAACAATTTGCTTATGAGAAGAAAAAAAAACGATTTATCGCGTATATTCATTTTATCGCTTTTAGCAAACCCAGTAATACTTTTTGCGCTCTGAGTCTCGAAATACTCTAATCTTTAAAAAGAAAAAGAAAAAAAAAAAAAAAAAACACAGAGGGGACAGGGGTGTGCAAAACACACCTCAAGAAAAGCGCGAAGCATGACGTGATTGGCAAAGACATCATTCTATCCTCGCCGTCCCGGGATTAGAATGACGTCACACTGATACCCGTGCATGGATGAATTCTAAAGAACTATAGAGGCACAAATAATAGCACAACCGCAAGTTCATATCTTGCAAGTCTTACGTTATCCTTTAAGCTTTCTACAGCTGTTTAACAACAATATTTTTGTACTTGATGAAGCTTAACTGTAATTTCTCATTTCCTTAAGGGGATTATCTATACATATAAAACTAGGGCTGGCGTAAACATCCTCAGTGCTTCCCAGTTAAGTGCAGTCATCTATTATTGAGCGAAAGGCCGAGTGTGGAAATGTGTGTAAGACGGTGGATTTGAAGTAGATTTGGTTTCAATCGATCAGCAGGAGAAGAATATTGCTTATGGTAACAAAAGAAGCAGCTATGTCTTTCTCTCAGTTTGGATATCCTTACAATGCAACTTCTCAGGTAAGCACGAAAATTAGATTATTTTTTTTCCCCCTCGTGTAGATTCTTAATGAGCGCGCGCGCCGCAGAATGCCTTTTTTTTCCACATTGTCATAATCTCTGGACTTTGGTAACTAACACTACCAGGTAGAAGCAGATCGTTCTGTCGCTAAGACCTAAAGTAAAGTTAGGCGATATCGTGGGGTTTGTCAATATTTATAGTAATGGGTTATTTGAATTATAAATGACCTCACGTGTTGTTGTAAACGTGTAAATTACCTTTACAGTGTAATTGTTCTGAGTGAGAGCGAGACTCCTCCCTTTGCCGGTAGCCTTTGCGGTCTGTGTGTATAAACTAATTATACATTTACGGATAACCGATAGATAATTTTGACAACATAACGTACAATCGGTTATAGTTGCACTTTAATGTAAAAAAAAGACGGCTGTGTTGTTAAAAGACGCCGCGTTTGCTGCTGGTTAACTTTGTTACCCTAACGCAAAACTTAACAGAAAGTTTTACTTTCAGCTTCGACAGAAACGGTTTTTTATACACGCATTTTAGATATTATTTATATAAAGCGACCCACAGGAAATAACGTTTTTGTAAATAAAATGTTTATGGAAATTTCAATCCTTTAAGTCGAACTCAAGTACACCTCTCGAACAAAACGCGTGCATGAGAATAAAATACAAGCTAATTCGCTTCCACACAAAGCTTCTTAACTTCACCTTACCTCGGTTTTTACGTTTTAGCCTGCTAAGGAAACTGTGCGCACGGTTTGTAATGCAAATCTAAAATGACATGTCTGTCCACAATTTTCTTCATGCAGTTTTTCGTGTCGGCAAACCCCAGTACGACTTGCTGCGATTCGATTTCCAGGTCGGTGACGGAAGGATCTAGCGCGTCTCAGACCGCAGCCTCCTTCTGCTGTCCCTCCTATGAGAACCGGCTGCTGGCTAGTACGCGGACTGAGCTCAACGCCGCGCTCGGGATGTACGGCTCTCCGTACGCAGCGGCAGCGGCCGCCGCCGGTCAGAACTACGCCAATTACTTTCCGTACAGCGCCGACCCCTCTGCCATCTACTCCAGCCTGGTACGTGAAGCCCTCTCATCAGATACAGAGCGGGTCCTCCGTTCAATCGATCGACTCATTCAAGTCACGGCTTGTTATTGATTATTTTGGCTTGGTGAGAGGACCGTGCTGTCTAGCTGTCGGGTGAAATAACTTTGAATAATCAAAAGAAACAAACAGAGAACGAAGCGACACGGTCGTATTGCTCGCTGTAAAACGGCCTACCTGCTTTGATTTGCAATAAATAAACAGAGACGGTGCGTATAGCTCAGCATTGTAAAGGATAAAACGAAGTTAACATTTAGGCACAGTAAAGAGATGTAGCACTGTTTCTGTATAATAACTGTCCTTAGCTCGCTGCCGGTAATTTTGCATTTTCAAATATAAAGTTTTCTTTTTATTAATATTATTACTGTTAATATCATTTATTCATCTGTAGAACCCACAATATGAAATCAAAGAGGGGTCAGGCAGTCTTCATGGCACTATAACCCAACCCGCTGCTTACTATCCATACGACCACTCATTGGGCCAGTACCAGTATGACAGGTAAGATTTGTATCTGTCCCCACTCAAATATGATATTTTGCTAAACAATACATATACAGTATATCTTCAAATACACAATCTGTTAACCGTTTTAAACATGTCACCTTTTACTGTGATTCAGGTATGGGGCAGTTGATTTTAACGGGTCAACCCGGAGAAAAAATGCCACGCGGGAGACCACAAGCACTCTTAAAACATGGCTTTATGAACACCGGAAGAACCCGTATCCTACAAAGGGTGAGAAGATCATGCTGGCCATTATCACCAAAATGACTCTCACGCAAGTGTCTACATGGTTCGCCAACGCCAGAAGGAGACTAAAAAAAGAGAACAAGATGACCTGGTCCCCCAAAAACAAGGCAGGCGACGAAAGAAAGGAAGACCTCAATAAGATTGACCCAGACAGTATTACCAAAGGTACCTCATAACACTTCACAGCTAAATTAAATTCTGCACATTAAAATAAAAATGATTGTTTGTAAATGCACGTGAGTGTCCACTCAGTATCTCTCGCTTGCTCTGGCACAGACTCCAAAGACAGTAAGGATGAGCGGGACCTGCAGTTCAGTGACCTGGATGACATAGAGGATGACGACTGTGACAAGCTGGACAGTGACTGTGAAAAATCAGGCCAGGATGACCTCTCGATTTCCTCCCCTCCAAAGAGAGATTGTAACCCTGACCTCCCTCTTCACTCGAACTTCCCATCTTTTCCCTGCGGTCTAAAGAGTTTGGGGGCTCTGAACCCCGACTACCTGGATCCTCTGAGCTCCAAACCACAGCAGCAACAGCCCTCGCCTCAGTCCACCTCAATCAACACTGTGGCACTCTCTCACTTTGAGGCATCGGAGAAGCCTCGGATCTGGTCTCTGGCACGTACGGCCGCCGCAGGGGTTGTATTAGGCACACAGCATGGTGGGGATGTACGGACTGGGCCTGTGGACTGTCAGATGCAGGGAGTCAGGTTGCCCGCAGTCGGAGGAGTGCAGTGTGGGGAGCTGAAGGGCCTTCAGGACCCTACCAGCCTCAGCAATACGGAAAGCCTTTACCAAGAAGGACTGCAGGGGATACACAAGGCATACAGCAGTGGGAGCTACAAGACCCTCCAGCTTCACTCTTCAACCTATCCTGGACTGACAGAATCCTGCCAGTATTCCTCAATGGAAGGTATAGCAATCTGTTTTTACAGAGCTAGAGAAAAAGTGGCAATCATAACGTTTCATAAGGCTATCAGATGCTTTTAATGTGAAATTATCGGTTAGCTCCTGGCGTGATATTTCAATTATTCAAAGTGAATTATGTTGAACTAGTTACATATAGTTGCAATATATATATATATATATATATATATATATATATATATATATATATATATATATATATATATAGGCCATATATCCATTTTAATAAGGTAAGATACAACTTTAGTGTTTGTTGGAGTATTGTTTGTGTAGCATACTTACAGTTGTGATCTCTGGTGTTTGTGTACAGGCTTTGTCAGTGCAGGAAAGACGGAGACAGAATCCAGCGAGCTCAACGACACATGTCCAACGATCCAGGATGTCAAAACCACTGCGTTCAGACCTGTGATGAAGAGGTGAGGAAGGTGAGCATGAGCGAATACGCAGAAACACACGTTAACAAACACTATCATCTCTCACATATTGACCACAATGAAATACGGAAGAAAACATGTAAACGGATCTACAAACTATTGTGTACGGCTACAGGTTTAAAAAAAGAAAAAGAAAGAAATCCAATCTTGTAGGATTACATAATATCTGTCACCCACCGTCTGCATTCAAGTAATGGCATTACACATACTCTCTAGTACAGTATCTTTGATAACAGTAAACATTTGTGCTGTGCAGCCATCTGCTAAGTCGATGAGCTTTGGCTATTTCAGCTATATAATGTCTGTTTGGTTTGAGGAAATGAGGAATACATGTCCTCTGTGTTCTGTACTTCTGATTTCATCGCGCAGTTATCCAATATTACCTGTCGTTTCCTTTCCTCCTAGCTTAGCTTTCAGAACAGCGCCTCATTCTTACACATTTCCCTTCTCCCTCTGAATTAGGACTGTGGGAACGCCGATAGACACGGGGACATTTTTATGATCTACATTATGCACTATGGAACGGAGTCAATGAAGAACTATAAGCCCGTGGCAGCAGACACCTGAAACAGTAGCGCGATGAATAGGTGTGCTCTTTCTGGAACTGTGAAAACTGGAGGCAGCCATAATTTTGCACAATATGATTTGATGGTGTCAATAACTTTATGCAATGTTTTGTGTATGTATGGGAATAAATTGTGATTTCTTATGTTTGCATTGGCAATCGTAGTTTAGTAATCCTATTTATCTATTTATTGTTTGATTATCCATCTGCATTATTTATCCCTTACCATGTGTCCTCTCAAGGTTTTGTTGTGTGTTACATTTATTTCTCTGTGGTTATGTGCTTAATGTTACGTGATTTACTTTTTCGGAAGCTGGTGTAAAATTTACAGTCAGTCTTTTTACTTTTATTTACCTATTAACAATAAATGAGGTGCGATACTGTGCTCCTGAGGAGTGTGCTATGTTTGTATCAAGAAACTGTGAATAAATGTCATGTTGTTATTTATAAAGTATTTTCTAAGAACTAATTTTCTCATTTTTGTTTAATGATTTCTGCTTATTAATTAATTCACGCAGCTTCGTAGAGTTAGGTTTATCCTCTTGACTCCAAGCCGTTGTTGGAAGGTCATAAATTCAGACGCGGACGTGAATGGACTCAGCAAGGGTGTGAAGAAAGGGTACATCAGTTCCACATTGTCGTTATTTAATCGGAATTGGCATCAAACACTTTGCTACTGTTCGGGCTCAGAGAAGCAGGAATCGGTTATGAATGCAGCTTTGTCTCCACCGCGCGCGAGCAGGTTCATCACCATCCGGCTCTGGTTTAACAACGAGGTCACGCGGGAGCATCCGTACCACGAAACGCGCATCAAGTGTTTTGATGTCGATCAGTCAATTGCTCGAACCCGGGGATCTTTAAGCACCCAATTAAACTTGCGAAGCAATGGCCTGGCTGCTTTCAAAACCACAGATAAAAACGCTTTCGTTTATTTGCAGAGTTAGATTGGGGAGCAGGTAAAAGACGCGGCGCGCGAGGGGGGGGAAATAGCCACAAAAACGCGCACCGTCGTGTTTCCAATTCGCGCGTCTGGACTGGATCGCTTTAGTGAAAAAAATAATAAAACTAATTCCATTCTTTAAACTTTTTGTGAGATGAAAAAAAATACGATCACGTAAAAAAAATAAAAATAAATAAAAACTGAAGTGATGACCTACTGGTCAGGGTTCAGTAAATTAAGCCGTCGAAAAAGAGACATTATTTGTGGACGGATTGAAAGATTAAGGCGTGTAATAAGAGTATTATGTCTATTCAAAGGCGCTGTGGTCAATTTGTGGTCGAACTGAAAAGAGGTCGAGGAGACTGATGTCACTTGTTTGCGGCGCAGAGTTCCTCAAAGGACATTCAGGTTTGACACAAAGATAATAAATAATAATAAGAGTTAGATTAGGAGTTTACTAAGTGGGGAAAAAAACTAAACTAAAAATATATGATGTCAGCGAAAAAACGGGAAAAAAGGCTACGTATGGGCATAAATGATGAGTGTCATAAGTGTTTTTTTGCATTATTTTTTCATATTAATACTCAAATATGCCACAATATTGTATGAGCCTAAATGCTTGCATACCATTCTTTATAAGAATACATTTTGGTGGATTTTGAAAGCTGTACATCAGTTTTGATGGTGACAAACGCACAATATATATATATATATATATATATATATATATATATATATATATATATATATATATATATATATATATATATATATATCAGAGGCCTGACACCACGCAGTTGGCATGCTTTTCTTCTTATTCCTTTATTTTTGTTTTATTAAAGGTCAACGGACTATCATTTGGATTATCCCTCAGGATCTCCACTACCAAGCAATCTGTCCAACAGGCGAGATCTATTTCTACAAATCTCCCTAAATATAATCTCTCAAAATCATATTCTGAATACTGTTTTGATTAAAAAAGAAAAGAAAAGAAAAAAAAACAAGCAGTGAGATTGGCATGATGCAGAGTAACTTGAGAGATTGAAAACACCGTTGTGTAACGCTTAATAGCGAAGTCCGGCTTGCTGTCCCACATATGATCAATCATTTGACCTGCAATACACGCGAGAAAGAAGAAAAAAGAAATCTGAATTCTACACTCCTTCTCTCTGTATAGAGGTTGCTGACGCTGATTTTGAATTGACGAGTGTCGCACAGCTTGTGCGTCGGCCGCAGAAAACGTTTGCCTCGTGTTAAATATTTAAAGCAAAGGTAATTAAAATGGGAGCTGTAAAGAAGAGCTGCCAAACATTATTGAAGGTAATGATGCATGTGCAATGGGATTAGTGCGGCGGCGCTATACCTGAGGGAGCCGGCAATAATAGCATGGATTCCTGCCACAAAGCATCAGGCTCATACTGCAACTAATAGATCAATTAAGAGCCTGTCTTACAACAGGTTTACACCATATTAAATCTAGACCGACTAGGGCAGAAGAAGACTAAAAATCTGCTTTCTCGTGAAAACGGGGACAGTGGAAATGTGTCCTGTACGTCCTACAGTGTGTTATTCCCTTCAAAGAACCGCATCTCTGATTCTGTGGGTACGTGGCTGTTGTTCGGACTGTGCATTAGGCTAATGGATGGGTGCATGGGGACACACGCTATGCATTATGCAGAGTGCATTGAATGTAAATTGCATTACAACAGTGGTCCATACCGAAAAAGCCAAATACACCAAACATTTAAATCGTTTAAGATGATCACAGTTTTACCTGAGGGATGGATGGATAGATAGATAGATAGATAGATAGATAGATAGATAGATAGATAGATAGATAGATAGATAGATAGATAGATAGATATTTGAATGAACACAGAGCAGTGTCGTGTGATCTCCCTGTGCTAGCGTGCTAGTTTAATTACGGGCTGTTGTAGCGATAGCGGCCTAATCCAGAACAGATTTCCGCTAATCTCCAATAATAAAGACGCAAGAAATAAACACCACCGCAGGAAAAAAAAAAAAAAAACCTGCAGGACTAGGCCATTAAGTGTAATTTTTAACGAGGCACTAAATCTGGTCACTTGAACCGTGAAGAAATGTGTTTGGGCTTTGTTTACCACGGAGATCAGCCAAAAGTCCAAACGAGTAAAACCGTTTAACCAACATAAACTTCTAAACGTCTCGCAGAAAGGTTCGTGTAAAGGTAAAGCGTTGAAAAGTATCCGTAACAGAACAACAAGTCAACGGAATATCCCGGTCCCACCTTGAGAGAAGGCGGCGCGCGCTTTTGTTTGCGGATGCGGGCGCGTTTCCGTCGTGACCGGAGCTGAACACACACAGCTCTGATCCGCCAGCGTGCAGTCAAACCTCCCGCGTACAGCCTCTCTTCAGCTCTCCAGCCCTTTTCCAGCACCGTCGCTCTCGTATCGTGTAGCAGGCGACGCGACAAAACAGCGACGCCTCGGTTCTAATCAATAAGGCCAACTGCAGCTTTGTTTAATAAAATGTGAGAAATCCGGTTTTGAGACCTCAATGTTTCTCAAAGGTTAAGAAATGCAAAACCATTGGTCAAACTGTGTTTTTATTTGGCTTTTTTAAACATTCAGATGACCAGGCCTATTTCGAATCTGAGTGGACAGGCTGCTCGGGGGCCCAGAAACTGCAGCGGAGCCCCTGGATGTCAGTAAGCATCTTAAGGCATGTGAAGGACTCTTTTAATGGATTCTGGAGATGTGGTATAAATGGTTTAGATTTTGATAAAGTGTACTCGTGAGCCAATATTAATCTGTATAATGACGATTCAGGTAGACTCAGTAGGTGATATTCACAGCCAAGTTTGGATCTGGCAAAAATATATATTTTGAAACATATGTGAAGCTAAATATTTGGTTTAAGAAAATTTTTGGTTTAATATGGGAGCATGATTTGTCTGAACTGATACAGATTTAACTGCCACCGCCTGCTAGCTTTCAATACAGCAACATTCCCACATTAACCAGACATTCCTATAACAAATGTTTCATTTCATTTGATTTTCTTTTTACTTTAGCAAAATGAGATGGTACATTAAAACTAAAACCACATACTCAGACCATACTTCATGTGGATATAATGTTTGACTGTTCAAACAATTAACAGAAATATGGATTTTAATAAAATATCATGGCATAAGAGGAGCTTAATTAAAAAAAAAGAAATATATTTCACACATAAAATAGGTTTTTATATATATATATATATATATATATATATATATATATATATATATATATATATATGTTTGTTTTTTTTTTAGTATATTTTTAGAAAAATATCACAAACAAACATATTGCACAGATAAGTCCAAACTATAAACTTTTTTTTTTTTTCAGTTCCAGTACTCAACAATCACTGGTATATCATATTCTCTGCTGGCCAGTGAGGAACCTGACTATAATTGACAACACTGCAATTATTTGTGTCAAAGGTCAGCAGAGGGTTAACTATTGAAAATTAGGTTATGAAGGGTTTTTGCTCTCACCTCAGACTGTTTGCTCACAGAGCATATGATTGTGATGTTAAACCAGCTAAGTGGTTCTGACAGAAAAGCAATGGTCAATTCATACTAATAAGGCCCAGGATGATGACAACAACATCCCTTACAACAATTCGCCCAAATCCAGACAAAAGAGGTAAAGTGAAGGTGCCATTTGATGTGTCCCACACAGTGCCACCGAGGGCATATGAGAGAAGATCTCAGTAATGATGGCTCAGAGTTCAAATGTTGATGAGGGGGACAATGAACACACTTCATTAGATTTTGTCAAAGGGCGCAGTGAAATGTGTGCAGGGCTTTGTTTCTGTGCATGTCTCTCCTCATGGAATTCCTGGTCGCCGATGTTGCTACAAGGTCCTTGCTAATGAGTTTTGTCAAAGATAATTACGGGCTCCTTACAGTGGCCAGAGTGCTTGATGAAAAGCTAGCTTTGTGTGTCCTGTGTGTGGACAGTGCATTTTCATCCCCTTGCACTCTGAGTGACCCGAATGACCTGACCCTCTCCTGGCCGAGGGCTGCTGTCTTGCAATGATGGAGTCCTGCCTCTCAGCTAACCGTATCTTCAACTAGACCAACCTCACTTTAGTAGTATACTACTTCTACGTAAACCTGATTTTGACTGATATTGTCGGCGTGAGACAGCAGACACCATATTTCAAACATGCAGTCTAAATGTTGTGCTGTCTTGCTTCAGCAAGGATTATACAGCATTTTCTTCCTCACTGTGATCCTGACACGAAAGTGTTTCATTGCGCTGCTCACATAAGTCTTCTCAGAAACACGATTTTCGTTCATGCAGACCGTAGGCCTCAGTTCAGCTTTGGTCAGGCACGTGTTCCTCTTTTTTTATTTGGTATTTTCTATTTGCCATGCCTGTGAACTTAATACAAAGTTTTGACTTCATATCTGTTATTCATCTCTCCTTTTTCTGTGGCTTGGTGTCTAATCACTTTGTCAAGGTTTGTCATAAGCCTCTCTACTCACTCGATGCACATCTCCTCAACAAATACAAAAAAAAAAAAGATTGAAGGTTTTGGGTTAGTAAGATTCATTTTTGAAAAGTTTTTGAAAATATCTCATGGTTTTGTTCAATGAAAAATACAGTAACGTTGTGAAATATTACAAATGTTTTCTATTTTAAATGCAATATATTCCTGTGATTATTCTAATATGGTGATTTGTTGTACATTCTTTGATTAAAAATGACTGATATGTTCAATATATCACTGTTTTAAATAGAAATGGTTTTTTTTAACATTTTAAATGTCTTTACTGTTTAATTCATCCTTGCTGATTGAAATGATACATTTGTTTCTTTCAAACATCTTACCGACCCCAAAGATTTGAATATTTATAAATACTGAATATACATATAGATGCACATCTATAAATCTGAGTGTTCTGTGTTTCATTACTGTGAACTATAATTACTAAGAAATGCACTCGCTGCCTTTTCTGCATAATTGTACCTTATGTGTATTTATGTCTGTAATACGTGATAAGACAGAAATGAAGCCACTCCTTCTTTAGCACAAATTTAGCTGCCAAGAGTCGGTGAGGGAGTAAAGAATTTATGGATGATATTCACAGAATGTTGATGTTTTTTTTTTTTCTTCTTCTTCCTTGCAGCCTTTCCCTGGAATATGTTATGCAGCGCACATATAACTTCCCAAAATATCTCAAACCAAACTTTATTCTACGAACGTAAAACCTCGGAATCCCACCACTGTAATTAGTCACAGTGTGTTCAAATGAGAAACGCCAATGTCTAACAGATAGGAACCTTTTCGAGCGAATAGTTCACGGCTAGTTTGGGCCTAATCGGTGGTAGTTCACAGCAGATTTGTGCTAAAGTGTGTCTTCTACATGCCCCCTCCTTCGAGGGGTCTGCGGCTCTGTGGGAATCTCTTCTGTTACATTAAAGTCCACTGAGCGAGGTAGTCAAACACAAATTATTCCGACAGAGGGGATTCTCTCCCTACCTTTACCGTCCATCAACTTTTATTAGGATGAGGCTGAGAACGAAGGCAAATGTGTTCCATTGAAGAAATCCAAAACTTTTCAGTAATGATATTCAGTCTCCTCACTGCAGAAATAACAGTTCATGAAGTTACAGTATAAAAAAGCTCTTGACACCCTCATTTCCATAAAACCTCTGGAAACTTTGCCGTAAACTCGTGACAATTATCTGCAACTCGCAGCGAGGCGGGTTTCCGGAGGAGGCAGGTGAGAGTGAAGGGTTACCCTGGTAGCATGGCATTATGACACTGCTTTAGAATCATGTATTCCAGAAGACGGTGTAATCAACAGGGGCCGTTGCAACACGCCTACATACTGTTCTAGCTAGGTAAACAGCATATTCCAGCAGCCTTGGGCACTGAATGCAGACCACACATTGTCACAGCTCACTTTTAGACTAGACTATACCATAAAAAAGGCCCATTATGCGCGTGTGGGATTTTTCGCCCAGTTAAAAAGCCCTCTGGGCTGTGGCCAATGACAGAGCATCATAATTACGCATTTTATTGGCCATCTCATTCCAGCTATGACTGATTCGGCTCCCAACCCTAAACGTTTCCATTCGCCCCTTTCATGTGGGCGGGCTGACAGCGCCACAGCTTGCCTGATTCAAAGGTGGGCTGACAAATATTTACGACCTGATGTGAAGTCACATATAATCAGCTCTCATGAGCTGTTCGAGAGGAATCGGTTATTGGAACACGCTTATCTTTTACATTATAAATGATTCTTTGTAGACGCTCTTGATGTGGCTGGCCAAAAATAATAAGTGACACATTTCTTCAGCACCATCCATAATGAGGGGTTATCAGCAAAGGTTGTTCGCTGAGAAAATGGTGGAAATAAATCAGTGGCTCACTCCCTCTACTGGTACAAGTTTCAACTGCAAGCACGGTAACCTCCACAAATAAGCTCTGCCTTCTACAGGTAGTCTTTACTAATACTGAGGAGTCAAAAGAGGCAATCACATATTGAAAAGGAAATTGTGAAAATACGTATAAGGTCAGTTCTGATACCTGCAAGGAAAGCGTGCGTCATTTACGGCTAGAGAGTACTGTGACTGTGTATGAAAATAGCATATTTAAAACTGTGAAAGACTGACAAAACATGTCAGTGTGAAAACATGAAGGTGAAGCTGTTAATGCAGACAAGCGAGCAAGGGTGGTAGGGCAAAAGGTGAAAATGATAATATCATCAGAACATCATTAATAAAACACTACCGAAATGCTCTGAGATAAAAGTTAGCGGCCTGGTATCAATATGTGTCAACTCCATTTCTCGCATTTCATTTTTCTTATTCCCAGTCATTCCTAATTCTAATATCACCATGTCTTCTCATGCAGCAGGTTAGAGATGTAGATTTATGACAGTAATATGTTCCTTCCCATACTTTAACTGCCCATGAGGGCTTATGGCAGGGTTGCATTATCCAAAATACATATTTCCCTCTGTATTAGGAGTTATGGGGAAAGCAATTCTCAAAATGAGAGCGATAAATCACTATTATGCCATTAACGGGAGCACGGTTCTGTCATTTAGGTCGCACTAAGAGTCTGAGAATGGTGGAGTGGGAAGTGTTTAGATCACTAGGAGCAGCGCGTATTTGGTGGTCCTGAGATTTAGCTCTCTTCTTCTGATGCTTCTCGCATCTGTTATGCATTTCTCTCTGATTCTGCCTCTTTGTGGTCATTCATCGAGACCCCACGACAAACTAGAAACGCATTTTCGCAATCTCTGTGGCAGGGGATGCTAGCGTAGAACATATTAAATTTGTTACTAATTTTAAAACTTGGCAAAGCAGGCCACGTTTCTGCCACCCGTTTTCTGTAGACACGTCAGTTGAAGCTCAACGTGACCAAAACCACAATACAAACAAAGCAAACGGAACAGCAGCTCCCTTTGTGCCCCACACTGTAAATGTTTATAAAAAAGGGCTTTTTAAAACTAACTGGACATAATGACATTACGCTAAACCAGAGCTCTAAAGGGGGTGGAGGTGCATTCGTTCTATTCTCATCCTGTGCTTCAGCAGCAGATAAAAATGCACCATTAAAAAAGCCAGACAGAAACGGAAGAGTGGATTGTGCAGTCCTAGGACTTCAATCTTCTATCAAATACAGGTGGAGGAAAAAATATCCAGCATTGTTCAAAATTCATATCATATAAAACAGGACATCTAGTTGCTTAATGCGGTGCATAATATTAATAACACTAATACAAATGTAACTAGTTCATTAAAATGACCTTAAGTCTATTATTATTATTATTATTATTATTATTATATATATAATAATAATGATAATAATAAAAACAACAATAGTAATAATGCACAACATTTAAAACATTTAATTTAATGCAATAATAATTTGACTGTATTTTTATTAGTGATCATAGCTGACAATTATACCACTACCATACTATATTTGTTTCAATAATAATAACAGTAATAATAATAATTAAGTTTTATATGTTCTAGTGACTATCAGCAACATTTATTTATTCACTGTTAATTTCATAATAAGCAATATTATTATAATAATATTATTATATCAAAATTATTATTAATGACAATACACACTCCAAATAAAAAGTATCTAATATTATTTAACTGATAAATAAATTATTCAAATACATTAAATTCTCGGACAGAGCAGACCAGAGCTCTGAATAAACCACACAGCAGTCCTTCATTTACATTCATTCATGAGCTCTACACCATCACACACAGCAACATTTTCAGAGACAAGGTCAGGGACCCTAGAGGGCTGTACTCCTCTGTGTGTTTGTGTATCTGTCTATCTGTGTGTGAATGTGACTGCTTGTCATGGAAACATATTTGATCCTTGCTTTAATTATTTTGCCCCCCCATCCCTCCCCACGATCATCTAGTGTCTGGGCGGCCATGTTGGCTCTACAGCGGGTCTGTGAGTGCAGCTGTCACTAGTGGAACTGCACTGACCTCTAGAGACCGATCTCTCCAGGCACAACATGGAGTTTCACTTACCCTGACAGCTCTGGCAACGGCCCATAAGAGTGACAGAGAGAGAACAGACTCAGGTAAACCTGCAGTCCCGCAAAGTCCTGCTAGTCTCATTCATTCACTGTGCGCACACACACACACATGCACACAATGTCCTAGCCACCCCAAAATCTCTGCACTGAAATTCACCCCTGCACGAGCAATCACTGGTCTAATATTTTAACATCTTTTTTTCTCATCTATTCGATAAATTACACCTCTCGTTGTTATCCACAGTTCATCCACAGTTCATCCTCTGTGTGCATTCACATATTCGTGCATATTTGTCTTCATAGATATATATGACAAAAGATTATTTTGTTTCCCTGGAAGTACATAAGAAATAAACCTATAGTGCAACCATGTCGGTTTTCTGAAAACATGATACTTATAAAAAAATAAAATAAAATGAGTCATGCAGAAACTCTTCCCTCTGAGACAAAATATTTTCATACTAAATATTAATGTCAGAGGGAGCCTGTTAAAATCAATGAAATCCTGTAGTATTCTAGGAGAGAAGCCAAATTATATATATATATATTACTTTTCCTTTGAGTAAACATGACATATTTGGATTAGCGGGCTGATAGATATACAGACATTTTCAGCTTTTTCCAGCATGTAAACTCTTCTACTCATGCCAAGGGAAATGCTATTAAATTCCAGAAAAATGTTAGTTCTGGTTGTTAGTGTATGTTAAACTATTATTTTTAGGCACCCTTGATATATAATTGATGTTGATATGTATTATACATACCGTATTCATGGTAGGTTTGTGTCTTTGCTTCTTAGAATGCCTCCTAAAACCACACACTCTTCAATCCCGGGTCCCAGTCTGTGAAGGAACATGTGGCATCTCATTCAAAACTATTCATTTTTTTATAGAGTTTCACACCATTGCTGCTATCATCATCATCAGTCCTTATACGTGATAAAACATGATGGGAAACATATAAGTGTCTGGAGCCATAAAGGACAAATTTAGCTGGAGCAGTAAAGTCTTACTCCCCGGAGGGAACATAATAAAATGCATTTAAATGAATATACACACTATTTGCAAAAGTAGTGTACCGACTTCTGCCTGTTTAAACCATATGGAGAGCACAAGGACTTCACTAATCTATTTCACCAGACCTGAATATATGACATTTACATGTTCTGTTGATATAACGCAGAAATATTACACTAAAGTAACAGAATCCGAACAGACAGTATTAATGGGCCACGTGTCCATAGAATAGAATAGAATAGAATATATAAATTAAGTATATGTAATTTGAAGTAAATTTATATAAGTAAATATATTAAATCAATCAAAAATATCAAATGAATGTATACATCTATGTTCGTGTGTGTACATGTATCCTGAATTAGGGGAAGATAATCTATGTAAAAAGAAAAATCCAAGTTTTCTTTGTGGGTTAAGGTTGGTCTATAATTTTAATTAGCCGTAAAAACAATAACATTAAAAAGTCCTCCTCATTTAGATGACTAAGTAAATGTGTGTGTGTGTTAATGTAGAGATGTAGAGATGCACAGATGCACGGCACCATAAGGCAGTGTACTGATTAGGGCCGTGTGTAATGCATGAATCAAAGGGCACGGAAAGGAACCAATCAATCTAACTAATGGGAATCCCTGGTGAGGAGTGTGGGCAGAGTTACCCAGCTGTACAATCTCAGTGACCTCCCAGCTTAAACACACACGTGTATACAATCATTTCCCAAGCCCTTATTTAAATGCACCCACCCAGCCTAAATATACAAGACCAAAAGTTCATTCTTGATGAACTAACAAATACTAGCATATGCATGCACAAACAAACACACACACAAACATATATAATTACAATGACTTCACAAACACCGCATCATCCAATAACTGTGTTTAGGCCCAAACAAAGCCCCCTGCAACACTACAGAACACCGCACAGACTAGACATCCCAGACGATGCTAACCCTAAAACCTTAGATACGCAACCGATGCACACGCACTCAGTTATGTCCAGCAGAAGAGCAGTAACACATGCACGGTGTCAATGTTTCTGAGCATCAGTATTTCAGCTGAGGTCTCCGCATGTGTCTACCACATTTATCTGCCCTAGAGAACTCTCTCCAAGTGGGGGTCCATCAAACAGACAGATGAAAAAGCAGACGTATGTCATTTAGCCACAGAAAGCTGTGGTGTGTGTTTTCTGTGTGTGTGTGTGTGTGTGTGTGTGTGAATGAGTCAGCGGGGAGTGAGTGGCAGCAAGTTTGGTCTTCATTATGATGGCAGACTGACATCGCAGTGCACTCGTTTGTGTGCTTCTGTAATACTATACAATAAAATTCTATATAATAAATTCCATTATTATGAAATGAAAGCGTAATGACTCAATTCTATCTTTTAGAAATGTTTTAATGCATAAAGAGTGCCAAATGAAAATTAAATTAACTCAGGCCTACAGAGTTTGCAAGGCCATTGTTACAAATATCTGTTTTGTACCCTGACAACCTACATTTAGCACACGTGGCCAAAAAAACTACATGATGAATAAACTTAATCACAGTTAGCTTTTCCATGAACTAGAAGATGCACAAATACAAAACACCATTTTGGCAATTTAAACATTAAAATAACACAATAAACCCGAGTTGTACTGAGTTGTGACGTGAACATAATTGATAACACAAAAAATATTAAAAACAATTATTTAAATTAAATGTCGTCAAATGTCAGCTTGCAATTTCTCACTGTTAATTACAAGATGGCATTCTTTTTCACCTCCTAGAACCGTCCACTAAATCGTAATTGCTGTAAGATTGCATGAAATGTAAAGTTAGATCTATGCATTAAAAGAACTTCCATTAAGCATCCATGCAGTCTTTTACAGTTAAAAACAACCATTTCACAGTATATAACTGTTCTATTAATAATAATAACAAAAATAGCTTTATTTATATTACACAAATGACTATCTTTAAACACACACGCATTAACCATGACTTGATTTAAACCAGGATGAAACCTTTGACCTCAAGTTGGAGGATAATGTCCAAGCCAAGGGGAATGCATTCACGATACCCAGCATGAATCAGAGCCGATGCCATCGTTTTGGACGTTAGTTTAAGATTGCTCGGTTGCATAGAGCTCCCTTTAGTGCTGAGCGGACTTTCATAAAATTGATTTTCTGAGTACACCCTTTTAGCGGCTATAAGCTTGAAATATGAACCCTTCATTGCTGAGAGCATTTCTTCTCAATTTTTCCCCTCTCTCTCCTTTATTTCTTTTTCTCTTTTTATTATTTTTTTTCCACCTCACTCCATAACTAATGATCTGGGAAGGGAGTGTGTTTGAAATTCTCCACAGTAACCATTTTCATAATTAAACATTTCTAATTCTGGAGCTTTGGCTGGCTCTGAGCAAACAGGCAGCGGCAGCGAAGTGGGAAACGTTCGACGCCTTTCATTAGAGCTCTTTTTAAATCAGTGCTCTGGTTAATGCATGCGCTAATGAAGCAAGAGGACATTTAGCATCCCTGCTCATTAGGAGCTAAACTGCGGCCATTTGTTTGTACAGCAGAGGGAGAGGGTTATCAAAGCGTACGGTCAATCACATTTAATAATGGGGAGGTATTACTCTTTAATGAGTTATTTAAAATTATCCGAAATGCAATTCATCTGAAAACGAGTGTCCTTTGAGGATGCTGCACGATAAAGTAAACACTAGGAAAAAAAAAAAAACAGGGCTTTATGCTTGGCACAAATTACAAAGCAAAAGTAGCGCGAGCGAAGGTGTGGTTGTTAGCGCACGCTTTTGACAAATACCTTCAAATAATTGACAAGTTTCCTTTCAGCCCGAGAAAGTGGATGATATATTAGAACACGGCTCTTTTAAATCACACGGTTCAGTAGCTTGACATTAGATGTCAATTCATCACCGCTGACAGCCAGCCACTATACAGCATTCCAGCTGAAAAATGATACGCATAAACGATGATAAGCATCAACATATTTGTTATGTGGCAGAAAACGGGGGCCGAGCGGCACTGAATGCTTAACGTACCTTCGGTATCGGCACTGTTTACATTATTAACAGGACTGGAAATAATAATTGGCCATATATTTCTCATCGTCTGCCCGAGGTGCTTGACATTCTGCGACGGTTTGTAATGTAAATGACAAAAATGGTATTTATTCCATATCTTAAAAGTCAATGAAGTGATGGAGGAGAGAAAATAAGCCAGCTACAGGTGGGGGTCAATTATCATTTGAATAATCGAGGCAGCAGCGTGGCAGACCCGAGCCTCTCTGAAGTGTGACACGTTTTTATCTTCATGCATTTCAATGAAGTCAGACCTGTACATAAAAGGTTATCACCTAGGAAACATATTTGCCTAAGCACAAGTTAAACAGGCGAGTGAGATCAGCATAGATATTCAATTTAGGCAGCCAACCTTGAACTATAAATATTTCAATAAAACCCAATGAGAGCGTTTTCTCTCCCTCTCTCTATCCCCCTTTCCTCCTCCCTTCTTTGATCCAATTCCATTTCAGCTGTGGGAGATAGGGGAAGGAGGAAAGGGAGAGAGGGGGATGGGATTTATAAGAGGAAAGGAGAAGAGGAGCAAGGGAAAGGAAGGGGTGGAAAAAAAAAAACTCAGTGTACTGTAGTTTAGCTAAATGTGCTGTTAGATGCATCTGGCCTCTAAAGCCTGAGGGGGAGAAAGAAGGATCGAGGGAGGGAGACAGACTGACAGCAAAAATATGAAAGAAAGGAAGAGAGAAAGAAAGAGAAACAGGGACATGAATTTAACAAGTGCGCTCCGGGCAATGGTGGGTCCTACATTCAGGAGATATTAAATAATCTACTATTTGTTGGTTTCTCTCTCTATCTGTCTTCAGGTAGATCATAATGTAGCGCGACCCTCCACGCGTTACAGACTTTTTTTCACTGTTATTCTCAAGACACGTTAAGCTCCAAGTTTAAATAAAGATTATCCTGGAGCAAATTTGTCCATATTTAAAGCTTTTGGCAGAAGAAAGCCAAATTTTCTTTCCAAATGGAAACCACAAAAGACAAACGCACACGCTTATACATATATAGAAACAAAAAGTTTTAGATCAGTTCTTGTTGGAGGGCTTTGAAAATATGACACATACAAAGGCATGCAATTTTTTTCTGTGATACATAAAAGTGAAGGCAAATGACCTTTTTGTAATGTACATGCGTGCAGCCATTTTTAGCCGCTTCTAGTTATTTTCGCTGTGCAAGCAGTATCTCAATTCTGCTTGATGATGCAAACTCTTATTTGTTATCACATTCTATTACCATAATCGTAAACACATTGGTTAGTAGTGCAAACAGTTAAAATGTTCTCTTTCTATTTTTCTTTATTATTTTTCTCCTTTGCACTTTCTTTTCCGCAAAAAAATGGTATATTAACTTTTTTCAACTTTTTTTGAAAGACAAAAAGACCACTCCAATAATCTAATAAAAAAATCAGTTTATTTAACTATTGTGACTAATTAAGTGAATGTTCTCCGCATTCACGGGTTAAAATTTTTTGGGGTTTTTGTCAGAATTAGCTACCTTTTGGGCATAACACTCACACACACACACTCCCACTCAGTGCACTCACATCACGCAAACTCTCTCTCTTCCTCGCCACAGCAACTGACAAGCTGCTTAACTGACTCTCAGAGCATTATGAAGAGAAGAAAGAGCCCCCTCCTCTGCAGGACTAAGCCACCCATAGAGACCCCGATCAGTGCCGTGTTGTGACAGAGGACCTGTCAGTGGGGCCAGGCTACAGTATCACTGGGCTGATTTAGCGCAGTCCAGACAGGGTGACAGAAGGTGAAAGCTCCAGCTATTTGTCACTGCTGTGCCCGTGTCAAAGTGTCAGGTGTGGGGACAGAGGGGGAGTGCAGCTGGGCTGATAGTGGAAGAGACAGGCCCGTATGGTCCGAGACCCAGCAGCCTGTCAAGCAGGAGTCAAAGTCTGGTGTCTTCTGGGGAGCTAAACCCCTCCTATGTGCTTTCTTTCTTTCTTTTTAGCAAGCTGATCTCTTTTTTCCTCTCTGCCCGTTTCTCACCATGCCTTCCAACATTTTCTTAGCATCTCTCTGGAGGAAATCTTCTTTTTTTTTTCTCCTCGCTGTCTCTCAACACATCTTTAAAAACATGCCCTGCCTAAAACCTAATCGTACTCTCGGTTGTATTTCCCAGGCCACAGTTCAGCTCACAGATCAGAAGTGCGGGTTAGGACAGTTGTACAGATCCAAGACCTCGCGGAAATGTGTCAGAACACAGATAAAGAGTTTAGAGACCCAAAAGAACATGGCGCTACAAAATATTTTTCACAGTTTAAGCTACTTTGTCTTAAGGAAAAAAAAACAACTGTAATCAAAAAAAAAGAAAAACAAGTGGAATATTGTGATCACACAACAACAAAGTGCCCACAAAGTACTTTAACCAAATAGCCACAGTGAAAAATAGATTTATCCTCAAGACTTGAAATCCATAGAGATTAAGTGCAAAAATAACAACAGCAGCAAATCAAATCAAACAGCATATGAGGACTCAAAAAAACAACATTAAATGTGTTCATAAGACACAAAGTAATTCATTTCTTTATTCTTTCTTAAGCCTCTTTACTTGGATATTTATTGGAGGGGGAGTGAGAGCGGTGTTTATAGTTGGGTCAAACATAGGCTCTCGGGCTTAATAGGGGATTACGGCTCTCTCCCACAAAAGAACACTAACTGACTTTAGCTCAAGTGTAACTGGCATTTCTTCTGCTGGATATCCAGATTCATCTGAGCGAGTGTGATGAAGTGATAAAGGATTAGAGGAGGAGAGGAGATGGGAGGAGGTGCATCCTGACAGTGATGCGCTCAGTTGTTTGTCCCCTCTACACTTCTTCTCTTCCTTCTCAGTGTTTGCTTTTTTTGTCTGGTTTTGTTGGCTTGTCTTAACGCCAGTCCCCCCTCCCGAAGTCCATCTGGTACCTTTGCTCGCCCTCAAAACAGCCCACTGGACTAATTACAAAGACACGCACACACATACGCATATCCCAAGAGTCCTTTTGGTAAAAGAAAACATATAGAATTAGCCAGCAATACATTTTTATGTATTGCTTATGAAATGCCATATGTCGGCAGTCTTTTAGAAGATTTGGCATATTGTTTAGGAAATGTCACAGCTTGAGAAGGACCCTGCCACGTAGCTATACAAGCAGGATAAATCAAACTACCAGAATTTACTTCAGGGTTAAAGAGTACATTTGTAAACTTATCATGGAGAAATGGCAAGAGAAAAACACTTTAAGTCATTCCGATATGCTGATTTGGTCCCCAAAAAAATTCTTGACAATATCATCAAGTTACTTTTAGGATCCTTTGATGAATGTGGAGTTTTCGCAAGCACAAGCAATTTCATTTCTTCATTTCTCATGCATTTCACAAGTCTTCCAAGCTTTCCTCACTTGATAGTTTAACATGGTCCACATTAAAAGCTTACACTTTTAACTTCTCAAGAACAACATAGGAGCACATTCAAAAGCACATCATCCAGATATAAGGAGGGATGGATCAAAGAGATTGATGGTGAGAAAACTGTTAAACAGGGTAGAGAAGCGTGAAGGCAGAAATCCATTCAATCTGCAGAAATCCATTCAAGAAACATATTGTAGTTACCAGTACATTAGGTAAAATGCTTTCTGAAATTCAGTTATGGCACCCCTGCAGATAGTCTACTAGAAACCCAATTTCTCCCGTTTGAGATGAGGTCAGGCTGCTATCAGAACTGATGGTAATACTTATACCTCCAATAGCATAGTTTACCTCCAAAATAAAAAATTCTGTCATTCCAAACCTATTTGACTTTTTCTTGTGTGAGACAATAAAGCTATTTCTGTTGTTTGCCCATGCATTGGAAGCTCCCACAACTGTTAACAACATTCAAAACTTCATAATAGCTTCTTTTTCGTTCCAAAAAATGTTTGGAATAACATCACATTGAGCAAATGATGACAGAATGTTCATATTTGGGATAACTATTCTTTTCCATGTTCATTCAGTCATCCAGTCAAAATCATGAATTTAGGCACAGTATTATAATGCACAACACTTCTGAAGATTACATTTAACAGTGGTATTATAATTAATTTATTATAATAATAATTTATTTTCAAAGGTGTTCGATGATGGCAATCTAGATGCACTGATGCAATAAGAATAAACAATTAAATAACTGAATACTGGATACTGAGTACCGACTCGTGGCAATAAAAAAGGACAAAAAAAATGAACAAAGAAGGATACATATCACAGAAAATGAGTCATTTGGTAAAGAGTTTGTTTAAAAAAAAAAAAAGATTTGAAAAGTGTGAATATCTTTGAAATGTTCTTCATATACAGTATAGGGCTTGGCAGGAACAAAGAAGGACACTGATCACAGAAAATGAGTCATGTGGTAATAATTATCTGTATTCACTTTGTAAAGTTTCTGTTCCACACTTGGAAAGCACAGAAGAGCCTGGGAAGCTCTTGTGAAAAAAGACACCTTTTAATGGTCAACATCTGATTATGGAGAGACCACAGTTTGATCCTATCCAGTGGAACAGACAGAGGGATTTGGGCCGAGGCCTGGACAAGCCGGGACACAGACTGCATGTTTGTGAGTCCTGGCATTCCATCAAGGAACATGGAACATGGAAGAAACATCCACGTATGGATCCAAAAACCAGGAGGCCAGACTCGAATAGGATTGTTGCCACGGGAACAGCCGGTTCTGTTCACACACGCACACACACTCGTTTGACACACTTTTAATGGGGCCACCTCAAGAACAGTTTCCTCAGTATTCAGCAAACATCCTGCCAGCATTTTGCTTGAGTGTCAAAGGGGAACAGAGGGTCTTAACAGGCAGCACAACGGGGTGCCAGGCAACTGAACCTGGCGTGGGATCAATATTCTCTTTCATTTCCCCTGTCAGAGAGCATTTGTGCGCTTTGCATAGACACTTATGTACGCTTTCTGCATCACTCTATGCCAGCGTCATGTCAGTTTCTAGAACAGTAAGAGGAAAACAAGCAGGAAATACTGGGACATTAAAGCTCAAACACTGTAGGCTTGCACTGTTAGAATAGGCATGATGAAAATGAATCAAATTTATATTATTATAATAAAAATCAAATAGATAGGAGTAAAGTAATCTTTTAGAGATGCAACAACGTTAAAATCCTGACCAATAACCCAATCATATTTTTTGTTATTACGAACATTTTAAAGCAAATTTAGACCCTTAAAAAATTATAATGTACATATAACAGTGTTGTTAACATTTTTAATGATTCACTTTAATTAAGCATTAAAAGGCAAAGTGTGAAAATAAGCATGTACAAAAAACAATGATAAACAATCTCTGATATTAGCCAATAACCAATTAAGCATCATGCATCTCTATTTTTAAGCATAATTATAGCTAAGTTCATTGTATCTGGAAAAAAACACTTGTATTAATTAAACATAATGCAGTGGCTGTTTATACAGTTCTTATGTAATATATTTTTTTCATTTATATTGTGAAATCATCTGCTAACACGTTAAATGCAGAGTGACATAACCACTGGAAAAATGCAAGCAATTGACTATTTTCTCCAGTTTTAGTTATCCTTGTTTTCTCTTTCATGCTTTTGAGATGTAATAACAGTATTTCATGTCTTGCTTTCTTTCTGCTGACAATAATACAAGCAATCTCACAGTGGGAATCCAGTGGAGAACAGAGCAGAAAGGGGGCACTCACAGAAAAACACAATTTAGTTTTCCTTCAGTGTAAAGTGTCAAACACGTACACACACCAGGAAACAAGGCACGATGATTCTGCCTCAGGCCAAATTAAATTTAGACTTACGCGTTTGCTCATTTATGGGGATAATCAGACATAAACAAGCCACTCTTTTTCACGCTTCTGAAGTTACTGCCTCTCTCTACAAAACAAACGTCTCACCGAATAGATGTGTGTGTTAAAGCAAACTTTTAAAAGCATCCTTGACTCTAAAGCAAACTAAAGAGTCAATGGTAGTGAGGTTTTGTGTGTGTGTGTGTGTGTGTGTGTGTGTGTGTCGCGCGCGCGCAGAATACACACTGCACGTCTTTCTGAATTCCTAACTTTCCTTCTCTCTCCATCCACACGTCAGGTCATGCATGGACATCTGACCTGTATCCTGAACAAAGTGGGTAATTGGAGAGAGAGAGAAAGAAAATCAAAGTGAGAGCGCAATAGAAACTCAAGGAGATCAAATGTTCATTTATTGCAGGTTGGAGCCCCGCTCTGGGTGTGAATGAAAGGCTGTTCTGTCCTGGACTAGCCATGCACTACAACCAAACTCCACACACAGGCAATGTTCCACTAAAGAGGGCCTTCACACAGTCACCAAATCTCCTCAAGCACACACACATACACTTAGTGAAAGTATATCCACTCTACATACACAAACTGAATCACTGAAGCTCTTACAGCTTCTAAGACACACTCGCACTTACCAACCGTATCTCCAGTTTCCACACACACACACACACACACACACACACACACACACATACTCTCAGGTCTTTATCAACGCCCGATTCCATCAAACAGACTATGTCCACTGGTGTCACCACAGTCAGATACAGTCACATATGTACACACATTTAACGCAGTGTCAGCAGCCTTTCTTTATTTATCTAAAGTCATAATCTTTTCTTTAGAAATAAGTAATTAAAATAAATCAGAAAATTATTGAAAGACATTTTGTTTTCATCACTGCATGTGGTAGTAGTAGTAGTAGTAATAATAATAATAAGAAGAATTGTATATAATATGAATTTTCATAATATGTCTATAATTAATATATAATATAACATTCTAAAATAATATTAAGAATTTTAAGTAAGACTTTATTTGACGGTTTTACCTATTAGTTGCTTATTAGCATATTACTAGAATATTATCTATTTATTAGTCCTAATTAAGCAGATATTAATGCCTTACTCTACTTGACCTTGCTCTGCATCCCTAATCTCACCCATTACCTAGACTTAACAACTACCTTCATAACTATTAATAAGCAACAAATGAAGAATTTTCTGAGGGAAAAGCTGTAGTTAAAGTGTATTGCTAATTTTATATTATGCAATTATGTACATAGGTATTACATATAGAATCAGTTATTTATATATATATATATATATATATATATATATATATATGTGTGTGTGTGTGTGTGTGTGTGTGTGTGTGTGTGTGTGTGTGTAGTGCTACTACAACTAATAGCAGTAAATACATAATTTTGTATAGTAGTAGTTATATAGAATACAGATTATATAACAGCTCAGTGTTTGAACTATTCTATTATTTTGATAATAGCAAAATATAATTATAAATAATAATGATAATATCAATTTAATCATACACAAAATATTTTGCTACTATCAGCACTAATAATAATTGCTATTCATATGATTATTAATCATTATTTAACATATATTAATATTAATTCATTCATTTTTTTTTGGAAGACAGATCATAAATAGGAAGCTTGACACTGAGGGAAGCCCAATAATGACAACTGCATCTTTTTTCCTTTTTTCCTTTTTTGTTTTTTTGCTAAAAAATATACGGCACAGTAACTCAAAATCCAATGGCCACAAGTTCTGTGCCAACTTCATTTTTCAAGCTTGCTTATTTATTTTTTTAGTACTACAGAATGCCAAGACAAATTGTATTTACATGTTATGGAGAAACAGAAACCAATGCCAGCACAGCATCATTAGCAGAAAGAGGGTTGTGGGAGCAGTGCTTCATGCAGCTGAATTTCTAAATAAGGTCCTTCATGAAACCGCCGTCATGGGTGGGCCGGGAGCCTGAGGTGCTTGGCCATGAGACAGCTGATCACTAGAGTGGGTGTAAAGCAAGCCCAGGGAGGCCACTCAAATAACTGCTTTGTTGCCGAATAAATGTCATTTGTAACAGGGCTTTCAAAGGACCATTTGTCAACATGTTTACAGCGACAATTCCCGACAAAAACTAAAGAGAGGCGGGTGTGCTGGAAGAGGAGAAAGGGACTTAAAATGGGGAGGAATGATTGGCAAATGAGGGACAATAGTTCTGATTAAATGTTTATGAACAATTAAGAGGTTATTTGACAAAGGGCTGCTGGTACAGATGGAAAATACTTGAGGAATACTTGAGTGAATATAATCTGCATATATGTATACATCTGCATAAATCTATAAAATGTGTGCATGCCGAGACCGACTACTTGAGCCCACTTGAATTTCTTCAAACACATTCTTAATGAGACATTCGTGTCATTGTTCGGTCGGCACACCATCGGATCCTCTAGAAATCCTCTTCATAATTTCATTTATGAAAACAATTGCTTGCATTTCTCATTTGGAGAAGACTATCCTGACTCATTCCTTACTCCACTCAGAGCCAAACCCGGGCCATTTTCATTTAGTCTTAAATTACATTACTTCACTCCTTATTTTATTTGCTCAGCAAACACATAAATCTGGACTAACTAACCTACAGACTCTGCATGTGAGGTTATTTTCCTTTCTAATGTCTATCCAAAGTATTCTTCTTGGATAAACATCGTATTAGGGCATAATAACAGCAGCTCATGGGACATAAATTCTTATAATATCAAATGAACCACGTTTCTTGAAAAGAAAGCGTCTGGAATCTAATGATTGGCATTAGCTTAAAACGCAAGGTCTGTTGCCAAAATGAAATTGATCAAATCTTAAAAGAGGCCAAAACAACAGAGAATCTTAAGCTGGTCTTGGCCTCGATCTAGTCTACCATGACCATTGACCATTTTAGCTGCAATTAGAAATAATTAAAACAGGGATTAGGAATCTTAATGCCGGAACAAAGTGCAAAGACGTCCGATCAAGATAAATCCATTTAAACAGCTGTTCAGATGATATTCGCAAAAAGAAATTCAAGAAAACGTTCTCATTAAGCAGCAACCTCACACTGCAGCCTTTACGAGGCTCAAGGGATGAATTGATTTATTTAGCTGGACTCACAGTCATGAAGTGGTCAAACATATTTACTTTGACATTTAGTACGGCAATTCTTCACTCTAACTGCAGATGCATGACTGAGACATAAAATCTGACTTATGCACTGTAAAAAACAAACTGCTGAGGAAAAAGTAAAAATTGCAAGGCATTCGGATTTCTAATTATTTTAGCTATTGTTTAAATAACACTAACTACTAAGAAACACTGCATTGTCTATTTAAATTAGATTGTTCAGTAAATGTAAAGTGTCTCACTCAGTCAATAAATTAACAGCCAATATAGCAATAACCAATAAGCAACATTAAACATAAAAAAGTTGTTGTTTTGATAGTCATCTCATTGGACACTAAATGTGTTAAGTGAAGGAAAGTGCTATTCCATATCCAGGATATAAGTTTAACTGGTTGCACATTTTGTAGGCCTCAATTAACCTCAAGAACGGAGACAATCCACAAATGAAACAAGATGAGCTCTTTACATCATAATACAACATATAACAAACAGTGATGAAAAAATATGCATTTGAATTAAATTAGCAAACAGCGAAACAACAATTTAGCCACTTTTTTAAATGAAAAAAACCCATATAATAATGTTTATATTAGTGTTAAATTATTAGTGAATTTAACTGTAAGTCTACTTTAACATAAATGTAAACAATATATATTATCATCTATATATGATCTACATATTATCTTTTGGATGCCATATAAAAAGTACAAAACTAATAGTTTAACTCTCACCCTCTTCATTCTCACTAACTTGTTCCGTATCTCCTGAGAGGATTGGTTAAAAAAAAACAACAATTATGTAAATGTACACACACATGCAACTACACACACTGCAGTCAGTGAGCATGTGAAAGGTGTCCTGTGATAGCACTGAACTCCCTCCTCCAGGCAAACAAGGACAAAGCTCTGTTAAACGCGACACTTCTCTTGGTGAACGGTTACTGAAAGACAAGACAGTGCAGTCGACAAAATGATTCCTGGGAGGAGGAAAAAAGGGAGTTTTCTCAGCAAGAGAGGAACACGTCTCTTGATGTGTCTCAGTGCTCAGGTTTCCCCTGCACACAGAGGTGGAGACACTGAATGACAGCGAATTAAATTAATATTTCACCTGGAAATGAAAGCTCTGTCATCATTTACTCAACCGTGTAACTTTCTTCCTTCAGTGAAACATAAAAGGTACATATTTGAAGAATATCACGGCCAATTTTCTGAATAAGGTCAAACAACAAACACGCATTTAGAAAAGTATTATAAAAGTGGCCCACATCACGTGCTAGCCTATGTATATAAAATGTAAAAGAAGTACAAATACTAATACCAGTCGATTTTTGGGTATCTGTACTTTACAGACTACTGTTTACTTTTACACATTTTTACACAAATATCTGTACTTACTATTTACATTTTCCTGTTACTTTAGTTTTGATGGATCACCTTTTAAATCTAAATAAATATCTATAAATCTATAAATCAGTTATTCTTGTCTGGAAACGCAATTTGGTTTGTGTGCAAGAGGAAGAGCCATGTAATGTGTAAAAAAACTTTTACTGTAATAAACCATGGCTAATTTTGGTGAGAGAAATATGTGATGCAAAAAAAGCACAGTATTATGATTAAAGATATTGTCATCATGTAATTGTTGGCACTGTTGTATATTGGCATACTGTTAGATAGAAAAACAATGTTCATAATGTGATACTTTAAACTGAACTAAAATAAAGTTATGCTGTTGCAAAAAGGATTCAAAGAGATTTGGAAAAAGGTGGAAACAGTTCTCTTCATAACAGTAGATGGCTGAAGGAAAAATGACAGGTACAAGAAAATTAGTAAAAAAAAGTAAACACATAGAAAATGAGAAGTAGAGAGATACAATATAATGGAAAGTAATCAGTACTTTTACTTTTATTGGAGTATTTTTAAACACAAGTGTCTGTACATTTACTTGATTGAAGGATGTGTGTACTTTTGCCATTTCTATTGAAATGCACTTAAATATATAAATACATAAACCCTGCCATTCTTTAGATTAAGCTATTGTATGGCTTTAGAGAAGAGTCTTAATATTCCTCAAATATTCACTAAAGTCAGTCTACAGGTTTGAAATGATATGAGGCGGATTAAATGATCACAGATTGGTGACCATCTTCAACATAAGCTCATATGTTACAAATGAAACCGACAAACTTTGGTGGATCTTAAATGAAGGCCTCGGGCGTTCCTGTGAAACTGTCTGTCCTTCGCCACACGGCATCTCAGCTGCTCTTTTATACGCTGACCCTAAAATAGCAGTCATTTCAGCAATCTGCTGAGACGAAAGTGAAAGTGGCAAAGTAAAAGAAGAGGATGAAGAAAAGGAAAAGACACTCGCACGAGGATTAGGAGTCCAGCGAAGGATTTGAAACTTTCCGTCTGGAGACACCAGGCTGATGCTTCCTTGTGTGTGTGTGTGTGTGTGTGTGTGTGTGTGTGTGTGTGTGTGTGTGTGTGTGTGTGTGTGTGCGTGTGTGTGTGTGGTAGGGGTCACAGTAGGCCACTGGGAGAAACTGAGGGACGCTCCCCTGGGCTTAGTGATACGATGCCCCCCTTCTCTTTTAATCAAAGTCACACAAACCCACAATCAGGGCAGATTACATCAAGGGGAAGAGCTTGGCATTATTGTGTGGTTAATATTCCTGATTATTTTCAATAAGGATCTGCGTTTCTATCCATCCTTCTGTCTCAGACTTCTTCCATTTGCTTAGAAACAGCTCCCCTTACAGGGGCCGCAGTAACAGAGAACATCACCCCCCAGTAATTGAGATAGACGGGCCTGTGCATTTTACTGCATCTCAATGCTATCATTACACATTGTAAAAATATGACAGCATTAATAACTTGCTTTTCCCCATAAATTAGGACGTGCAAAATTATATAATAATACATGAATGATATTACAAACACTGTCAATCACAGTTAATCACTGTATTTTTATTTATTTTATTATTCTTATAATTAGTATTGCTATGTTATGAAATATGCAATAAACAACAAAATAATGTAAAGTAAAAACTACTAATGTTTGTATATTTGATAAATTAATTTACATATAAGAAACTAATTAAACAAAATAAATAAAATGCTGACAAATAAGCAAAAAATAACAATAATACGTTAAAATAATAATGAAACAATATTAATATAAACAGAGATCAGAAAACAGCAGCCCTGCAAAAATAAAATATAAAGTAAATATTTTCTCCCCCTCTCTCTCTGAAGTGAATTGGGCTTCCCACTAAAAGATAATGTGAGCAAAACTGAGAGCAGGAGTACACATTGTCCAATATCACCAAGATAACAGAGAAAAATCAGCAGACATCAAAGAGGCCTGCAGGCAATGCATGGTTGTTAATTTCGTAGAGTGAGAAAAAGGCGAAGGGAAAGAGAGGGAGAGAGAAAGCGATTCAATCACTTCAAAGCCAGCGGAGGCTTTAAAAGGTCGGTTTGTTTTGACGTGGATCTGCAGAGGTGAATGAGAATCAAGCGGTGAAGGCAAGACCACTTCAGACGTCAAATTCATTCTTAACCCGCCTCCACTCTCTAACACACACATACACGGACCCAAAAAAGACAACAGGAGAATTCGGCAAAGCCTCGGAGAATCAGGATTATCTGACAAGAAACAAAAAGAGAGAGAAAAAGAAAAGAGAAAGAGCGAGAGAAATCTCCTATGCTCCCATACTGAATATTAACAGCTTGCTTTGAGGAAACGGCAAGTAATTAACCCATATAGTCCAATTCCAGGGATTTCTGCGGATATGACACTTTTTTGGCAGGAGACAAAGACTGATTCAAGGCGCTGTGTGTGTGTGTGTGTTTGTATAACAACAGGCTACTCCATTCAATAGAGTAATGATGATAGTTCCCTTTTTGAAAGAGACAACCTATTTCTGTCAGTCTGAGGCTAAAGTAGGCTAAATCTCCAGAGAAGAGGGCAGCTGTGCAACGCTAGCAGGGTTAGTATAGCGCTGCTGGAGCCGCTCACTCCCGACGAACAATACTGCTGTACTAAGGGAACAAAAGCGAGATGGTCTCTGTGTGAATTTTAATTAGGCCATGGGTGAGGCAGTACAATACTGAGGTCTTTCCCCATTTTGGATGTGTTTGTGTGTCACTCCTCCCATCTCAGTGCTTTGCATAAAAACAAAAACAGAAAGAGGAGAGTGGAGATCTCTCTCAAGACATCACAGAGCCTCAGACGCTGCTGTGAACTTTTCCAGACGGCTCATCATTCTCTGAACCAGAACAGGAGCAGAAATCTGTACCAAAAGTTATCTAACGGTGCTAATTAATTTATTGGCGTTATCGCAAAAATATGCCAGAGGCAAACGTCCAACATGCAACTCAGAGCATGCAAATCTTATTCGCATGCGGGCAGAGCTGAGATCGAAAAACAAATACAATGGCTATGATTTACAGCTAACAACCAATTAACCAAACTACAAACTAATGAACTAGCAAATAAAAAAAGATTAATTTATGTTATGTTATGTGAACTGCTACATATAATCAACAAATACTAGTGCATAAATCCATACATATAAGAGACAATGTATTATTGACGCCCCTATTGATGTTTTTACAGATGTTTTAAATTTGACACTTCATTGTGTTGTGTTTTATCGTTAATGGAAATCTATTTAAAACTATTAGATAATGTAAAGTAAAAAATAACTAATTAATTAAAATAAAGTACACTTTTTAAAAAATGTGCTTGTTAAGCTCATATTATAAATACTTTTCACACTAAATTACTGTCAAATGTTTTTTTTTTTTTTTCAAGAATAACTAAAAATTACCATATAATTCATGGTGGAAAAAGGTAAAAGGTTATTCTCTAAGGTCCTTGCAGGACACATCACAAATTATTATATTTTTATTGCACTAATTTACCCTGGTGAGTATTGGCCTTGTTTTATGTACAGGTCATTTATGATTAACTATTTATGATGTGGTCTTCTATTGTATCATACATATTATTATGGTGTCATGAATAGATTTTAAGGTAAAAAGCAAAATTTTGTAAGTCCTAGCAAGTTGGTCAAAGAAGGCACCAGTACGCCGTCCCACATACATATATTTTTTCCTCCCAGAATAGTATTTTTTTTTTTTTACCATAAATTTAACAGTAAAAAATAAGTAAATGTAAATGTCTGAAAATTCATTGGTCGGCCGTGTCCAACGCTCAAAACTCTTTCAAACATGGTGACACCCACATGGATATTTCTCCAGTCGCATCAACAAGGTTTATACAGATGTCAGAAAGTCAAGAGACAAATGCGCAAAGCTGCTTCAAACAAAACCACAAACAAATATTAAGATCACAACATCTAAATGGGAAGAACAGTGCTGCTCTTCGAAATGAGAGCAAACATCACACTTTCGATTCTGTGTCTTCGTCTGCCAAAGAGCAATGGCTTGACATTCACAGAAGAATCTCACAGCTTTTCATTACCAAAGAGAGTAGAGAGAGTTTGTGATCTTGGCGTGATATTGTTGTATAAGGGGATTTCGCTCCACCCTCCCCTGGCACACAGACAGATTACACAGTGATTATACGCAACTCAATATTGCATGACAACCTCCAGCGCGTGAGGGGTTTACCATCATGTTTCATTCATTTGGCTTGAATGAAGCCTCATTTGAAGCATCGGAAAGCTTAAGATTTATGTGAAATTCATAACGGAACAGATGTCCCCTTGAATTTGCTTCTCCAGAAGAAGAAAAAAAATCTGAAAATAAGCCTTGATTGCCTCAAAAACTTAAACATGTTTAGGTCTTAACCCCAGAGGGCTTAGAGGTTATTTAGTTGCACTAAGAAGCAAAGCACCATGGGGAATATCCAAATGACAGATTTATATCAATGCCCTTATTCTGCCCTGCATCAGTGCCTTAATCTGACTTTCATAATGCTTGCGTGTGCGTGTAACTTTGACTACAGCGTAATGAAGAATGAGAATCAATTAGTCAGTGTATCTTCCTCCTTTCAAATGTTTTTTGTGTCAGCTCTCAGCGAGCTTTGGGTGTGATACTACGTCTAGCTGTTGCCGAAGGCCAAAACCGAACATTGGTTCTTTTCATAGCATCTCTAGAATCTGCCTACTGACAGTTTGATACCATGACATCACAGACAGGATGAAACTGAAACTAAAAACTGCTTTTTTCCCCTTCTCTTCCTTTATTATGCACATCTACACAAGGTGTCATCTATCCCTCTAATGATTTTAGTGAAAGCGAGATTCACTTTAAAAGGAGTCAATCCCTATGGTTGGATTTTGTTTCAGCTAAAAATTCTTCTGTCCCTTTCTCTTCTTGCTGTTGAAGTGTGACTGGCATTTTAATTACCTGCACGGATTGCAATGCTCGTCAATCATCTCTCAGAGAGTGAATTGTGATGACATCATTGACAAATCCCTAAGTATGAGATTCTCACGTAAAGTCCTACATCAAAAGATGATATGGTCACTGCGACCAAAACAGTGCCGGCTTTGCTCAGGATGTTAAGAAATATCAATTTAACATGAGGAATGGTCAGTGACAAGTGTGACCACCCATAATGCACCTTCGGTTTAAAGCCCAACGCCTAAATAAAGAAAAACAGCGCGTGTGCACGTACGTCTGCTTATATTTGTCTGTGTTTGGAGAACAACGGAAGCAAGATTAAGAATTCGAAGGGCATATACTGCGTTGAAAAAATGACTAATACTTTAAATAAAGGCAGGCAGTGGAAAGGAACAGACTGTAATAAGCAGTAGAGATAGATTTATGCCTATTCCGAGAAAGGCTGAAGGCTCTTATTGAGCACATTAAAAGCCCTTTTAGCCTATATCTAATATTCAGTCTCTCCATAATTAATTTAATCCAATAAAGAAAATGATTTAATATTTTCTGCTGCTTTCCATGAAGTGAACTATGAATCCAATTTCAAGTCCTCTGATTGAGGATTCTCTGCATTGCAGCTAGCACACCGACCTCATTCTGGACGTCTTTGTTAACTCTAGCTGTGGAAAGAAGCGCATCTTTCTTTGCCTATTAAGCAGCTAGTGAGCGCCTAAGCTCCGGAAAGGAGTAGAATGAAAATAGAAAAACAATAAAAGAAAATGTGAGTTATTAAATCACATATTGAAGTAATGTATAATCTCCGCTTGTCTGGTTGGTTCCTGCCAGAATATCTTTGTTTAGCCTGTGTGCGGCTCGACTCCAGTAATTGAAAAACCAATTCAGTCTGTTATTTATTTATTTCTATATTTTCTAATGAAAGTCAAAGTCTGCTCGAAAGGTGGGTGGGTGGATAGAAGGATAAATGAAAGGTGATGAGGAGAACCACATTAATCTTTGTAGAATCACAAAGAAAAAATAAGCTATTTATCTCCATAACACCATTCAGGCCTGCATACAGCCCGCACCCAGTTTTCAGAGAAAGAAGCAGTGATATCTTAAACGATATCTCCTTTGAAGCCTTTAATAGCTTTTTAATTCACAATGATCTCGCAATCTCTCCACTTCCTTGTCTCTCTCTCTCCTTCTCACTCACTGGTTCTTTCACTTGTGTCGAAACACTTGAATGAACCCATTAGCCCGGCCGGCTCTGGTACTGAAAGGAGCCGGGTTGAATTTAACGGAGCATTGTGCACAATCGGCCTTTAATCGACTCTCTTTAAATACGGCAGCTGTTTTCACCGTGTCTAATTCATAATTACATCTTCACAACAAGTGCTACACATTCTCTTGCACTCATTCAGCTGAACTCTGAGTATTACATCCAGCACAGGTCCAAAAAAGTCATTAAACCCATCTTTGAAATACCTTGTAAATGATTATTTTATTATTTCGCTCACCCTTTTGCTAAACGAGGCGGCGGTCGAGGGTACCGTGATGCATAGTGATGAAGGTATGTGTGCGTTTCCCTTTAAGGGTGTTGATTTTCTAATAAATGGAAGTAGAGGCAGGGTCAGGAGCCGGGGCAGGGTGTGTCGGGTTGAGTTAGGCCCGAAGGGTGAGGTGAGAGAAGAGGAGACTACAGGCCTTGGCCCAGAGCCAAGGTTAACTGTACCTCTCTATTCTCTTCAGACCAAAAGTCATCCATCTCTCCTTCTCTCCTCTGACACCCTGTTTATTCCCTCATTCATTTGTCATGTCCCCAATCAGCTGGATGAATAGAGGCACTGCCTCGCTGATGTATGGTCGTTCTAATTAAGACCAAAAGAAAAAATCTGTGACTCAACTTCTCTCTTGTTTTTCCTCTGTCTCTTCTTTTCTAATCACCATGAGCAAGTTTTTTTTTTTTTTTGACCGGGGAAACGTCCTTTTCAGGCAGGATCGCGGCTGTAGGTCATTTAAAAAGAGAAAGAGAGAGAAAGAGCTGCCTGGCATCCAGGATGCTTTTGTTTGTTTATTTGCGGTGTTTAAAACAAAGACGGCGTGGCGTTGAGAATCTCATCAGCAGGAAACCCCCTTAGAGACACGCAGCATATTCAAAGGCATGCAAATGACAGCGCTCAGAGCGGGGGCTGGGTTCATTTTGGAACTGCTTAATTACCTCATTTCTAAAATAACTTGTGCCTTGTTTATGAATACAGAGCATGTAGGTAATGGCTCTGGATTTTTTAGCATTTTTTACATTGTTACACTATACAGACAACACCCACTTCTGCCCTGGCGTTGACACCGTAAAAAAAAACACTTAGAAGAATTAAGAAGAACAATGATGTGGTGAGTAAAAACCTTCACACTGTGGATAAAAAAATTAAATATTATTGTACTTGGGTAAAGGGATGGAAAAAGTTTAGGGAGCACTGACTGATGCAGGAGTTACTACAGATACACATACATGAATGATTCTTTAGTTAAAAATGTGGCAGGATAATTTCGCATAATATACATCTGCTCTATACGTTGTTAAAATGTTAGACATTAGACAAATGTTTATGCGTATATTAAAATACTGGTTACTCATCCTAATGTCACCCCAAACCCCTTCAGCAAAACACAGACAAAAGTAGTATTTTGAAGAATGTTTTTGTTCACAGAATGAACATAAAAAGAGTGTAAACCAACATTAAACCTGCACTGACTTTCATTGTACGGACAAAAATATTTTCAGAATATCTTATTTTGTGTTTTACAGACTAAAGTGGGTTATGCGGGTTTGGACTGACAGTGAGTAAATGATTACAGAATTTTCCTTTTAACTAGATATTAGAAGTTGAAATCTATAGAAACAGACAAATGTATAATAATAAACAGTGTTACACTCCAGTGCTTGGCAAAAATGCACAAGAGAGAAGGTGTGAGTGATATAGAGGGAGGGAGGGGGAGAGAGAGCGAGCGAGGTGGTGAAAAGTGAGAAGACACCTTTGAAAAGAATCAATTACAGTAAAACGCATCAGAATCACTCGTGCATTTAATACATCTCATATCTGAGCGTTTCAGCCCGTTCCCTCGCTCCTGCTGCATCAGCCCGGCCCATCTGCGCTGCTTTGCAAAGTAGCAATATTTTAAACTAATATCAATGCATTATGAGCCAACAAATCCTTTAAACAGCACATTAGGATGAATTGTTGCAAGGCTGTGATATCAAATAACAGGTATCAGCAGCACAGAAAGCCCCTCATTTCTCATCTCTGTACAACACAATAGCACATTTGGCAAGGTGAGTCAGAAAGAAAGAGCGAGAGAGGCAAAAATATGGCTGTGAAAGTAAAATGATCCTTGTTTTTGCATTAGCTAAACCGACAGCACTTGTAAATGAGTCACATGGGTGAGGATTATCTTCCAGTGTCAGGATACGTTTACAAAATATGTTGTGCTATCTGCCGTTTACAATGCTTTCGATAGAAGGAAATAAATATTTCGCTGTTGCCAAACGTTGCCGACGTTTGTGGAATGTTCCCAAAAATGACGTCTGGCCACGGTGACCCCAATCGGCTGAAAATACATGTCATTTAAACCAACATCCCTAATCCAATGTCAAAAAGAAATAACACATATAAGTAATAAAAAAATAAAACCCGCAGCCGCTGACTAAATCTTCCTTTCCATGTCATCCGTTAGTGGACAAGCCATGTTTATTACCGACTAACAAGAAGGAGGACAGGGATCAGAGCCGCGGCCTCAGAACAGAACGACAGTTTTCATGCTTTATTCACACTGTAGACATGCTGTAAGCCTGTAGGGTCCCTCACCAAAGGCCTACAGGAACACTTGTTTGTTCTTACCCGCGTCCCTGGCGACACACAAATATTTACCCTGATACACATTTAAGACACTTGCTGACGGACAATGTCGACACATGTATGACAACCAGGCAAAAAAGGGAAAATGTGATATGATACCATTCCCTCTCTCTAAGTAGGGGAAGATGGAGCGCACACGACATGAGACATACAATCGCAGTGCAGAAAAAGGATGCTCCCGGTATTAGCAAACAACTGCCGCCTAGCGTCCGAGCCGACCCACGGCGTCTCAAAATTAAACTACCTGATCATTCGTTACCTGCCCGCGGCTGTCAAAGCAAACAATGAATGCACGGCGAAGAATTGATGACTATTTGGAATGCATATGGGCAAAAAGGCTTCAATTTAGTACTGTGGTCTGCTTGGATGAAATGACACTTGTGATTGATTTGACACAGCAGTCCAGATTTATCTTGCAAATGGAGTAATGGCCGCTGAGTGGTACGGACGCGATCTGGCGCCGAGCTGATAGCGCACAGAAAGAACAGAAGAGCCGAGTCCCAGCGGCTCTGAGGCACATCATGAGGAATCTTCGCTAAGTGTCGTTGAACAGATTGTCTTGGTCAAGGTTATGATGCACTCATAAGTCTTAAGGAGTGTGTGTGGCACTGGGCTGCCTACCCCCCCAACACGCACCCACTCACCAGACGACCCTCCTTACAAGGTGACCTGAAGAAGGGGATAGAAAGTAAAAGACTAATCAGCATTTTCTATGAAATTGGGACAGAGAAAATTAAGTGGATGCACTTGAGAAGTGTGGCTGTAGCGGTGAGGAGAAAATATAAACAAAGCGCACACACACACACACACACACACAAACCAACCGTTTTTCCATTTACTGTTCACTGAACTAGCTCTGCAGGGCTGGGCATTGTGACACGGGATGCTTTCTTCTTTTTTTTGGAATAGAAAAATTAACGCAAACACACACACGCTTTCACACAAAAGCGTCACATGCAAATGTACAGCGTGTCGTCTCAAAAGAATGAGTTTCTATCACACACCATCGCCCCCTAGTTCCGCTCGGTGAGTTGAACAGGCTTCTCTCAATACGTTTATAATTGAGGGAGTGTTTCTTCACGAAACAGCACAAAAAAAAAAATCTTCTCTTTGCTACATTTTCGTCTTCTTCCATGTTTTATTGAATAACGGGGGTGGGGCAGAAATGGCAACACAAAAGAAAAAAAAAAACAGAGGATGGCAATCCATGAGTGCAGCCATTGATGATGTTTTGTTTATAGCTTCAGCTCCTTGAGAATAAACTCAAGTGTCTGAAGGGAGACTGAGTTTCACTGGTATCTGTCATTCGGGTGTCAATCCAACTGGCACATTTTTACACTCCGCTGGCACACAGGCCTCACCTGCTGACACACACACACACACACACACACACAGCACTCACTGACTGGCAACATTTATACAAGTGCATGCTCAATCCATAAAATCTGGATTAAGAGAAAATAAAGAAAACTAAATAAATCATAGGTATTTACATATTTAGATTGATTAAGTGTACTGTTTATCTGGTGGTCGATCTGTAACAATCTGCCTGCGAGGCTAAAGAGGCTAAAAAGACTTGTTCTGCTTGTTACAACTGTTATGCAATTAGATGATTTAGATGCATATGAATTAGACATTGAATCATTTATTCATTCAAACACAGCGAATGTTTCAGAAACAAAACATACGACTCTTCGTGTATTTAAGCTGCTAAATGATTCAGCCGATTCATTCAAAAATACTTATTGATTCATGAACAAAACGACACAATAACGTGCAGCCAAGGATGATAACTAAAGTCTTCATGATGATTCTAATTCTATGAGAATAGTGGAGTTCACATCCCAGCTCTAACAATAAGGACAGAATGACAGATAACTAGGGGTGGGGGCGATATACTGTTAGCTATGATTAATAGCTTGAAATCTGTCAACCAGTAGAGATTTCGCATCGTCTCTATCGTGGTTACATGATCACAAGACGTTGCTGTGCTAAGTGGTTGTGAAAACATAACATTATTTTTGCCACTTTAAATGCCTTGAATGACTAAATACACACACTTGTATATGTCAAAATGTCTTTGCAAAGTATCAGTGTCAACACACTAATTTAGGACTTAAGTAAAAGCAAACAGTTGAGAGAGAAAATGTGTAACAGTATATTGGATCCGGATAGCTCTTAACATAACAGCTAAAACACTTTTATAACATCAATAAGAAGAAATATATATTTCATTTATACAGTGAAGACATCTAATTTCTTTTCACAATGCATATAGTATTTCTTATTTGTTCTACTCTAGGTTCTTTGTTTTTTTCCTTTTTTAATTGCTGGCTGTGTACACGTCTTGAATGAATGTTTGTTTGTTAAGTTTTGATGATACTGACACTGGTGACAAGAATTTTGAAACCTCTATGGTATCAAAGTTGTTGATATCAAGCCCTTTTCTAAAAAAATGTAAAATAATTAAGTATGTTAAGATATATACTGTTTCCTTGAAATAAAATTACTCTAACTGTGATTTTGGTCATATTGTCCACTCCTTCAGACAACAAAAATGCAATGCATGCTTATAATAAACAGAATGTTGTCATCTATCGGTGTGGTTACTGTATCATTCTTGGTTTGAATGGGCACTAACAGATAAAATTTTGTCATCATTTTACAAGCTTTCAAAATCACAAATAATTCATACTTAGAGCATGAACTAGACAGATTAATATAACACATGTCGTTAACGTTAACGTGCATATTAATGTCATGAGCATCATACGGGTGATTAATGGAAAGGTTCTCAAGCAGACTCGGAGCTCTACAGCAGGCTGTGTTGCGATATGTTACCTACTGATGAGACCCTGCGTGTTGCCTTCTTGAGTCTTTCTATCTGTCTACCTGTCTAAAGAAGCCTTTAATGCATAATATCCAGCCTCTCACTGAGGTGTGCAGACTTGTCTCTCTCTGTCACATGAAACGGGCACGCAGCTTAACCAGGTCAACTTAAACCAGCTTTACTCCTCCTTAGATTTCCAATGCAGGCATTCATCAAGCCAGTGCTTTCAGTTTCCTCTTTGACTTTCTCTCCTCTACCTCCACACTTTCATATGCTTTGTTTATGAGAAATACGGCATCAGAGGCCTCACGTGAGCACGCCTGTTCCTTAAAGCTCCATCTCGACCTCCGTCTCTGCTGGATTTTTGAGCGAGACGGGATGTCTACCTCTGCGTGAATCCTGTGTAGTACACTTAATTCCCTGCAGAACACGGCGAGCAGGGGCGCTTCGTCAGGGGAACAGAAAGGCATTTGAGAGCAGATTAAGAATATGAACAGCAATATTCCCGTCGCGGCATCTGCATGCGCTCAGGATTACAGGGTTCTGAGGAGATTACTGGCAGGGGAAGAGAGGTTACAGGTTCGGAAAACTTTTCATTCTCACCTACGGTATGGTGCACTCGCACACACACACACACAGACATCCAAGAGTTTCATTTTCATAATAATTTGGGTTTGATATCACCTCCGGAGTTTATGTGCACACATTTGTCATGCCACATTCCCAGTGTGGTTTAGGCCCCATCCACAAAAATATGACATCTCTCTGCATTGTGGCCTCCCGTTCACACAAATGGGTTTTAGGCCACAAACAAGCCAAGGCTTTTCAAAACACTGTTTTCCATGATGCATATGGACAACTGAAACAAATTTTGAAATATACGAACATAATTTGCACAAGGAAACAGCTGTTTATAAATAATGCACTGGAGTTTGACAGGCAGGAGTTTGAGAGCAACAGAGAACAATGGTCACAGGATCATTGATATTTACAGTACATGATAAATGTACTGATTATTATTACACTGCTATATAGAGACATGCTATACAGAGGTACAATATCGCCTGCACCTGCCCTGGAATGAAAGTGCTTTTGGCATGGATAGAATTAAAGTAATTAAAGTAACATTTTCAGGAATAGCTGTGGAAAAGTTTTTAAGAAAAAAAAAAAAAAAAAAAAAAAAAAAAAATATATATATATATATATATATATATATATATATATATATATATATATATATATATATATATATATATATATATCCTAATTTAATGTGCGGGGCTCCATAAGAAATATTTAGAAGTATTTAAATTACAATTGTAAACATAACTCCTTTCTTTAATAAAAAATGTGTCCAATACCTTTTGCTTTTTTCTCAATTTCTTGGTTTATTATTAAAGATAAGTTTCTACCAAGCCATCACATTCACATTCATAATTCGATTGATTTTACTAAAACCATCTGTAAAAGTGGTGATATCTTTAGATAGTCTCAACATACAGATCAGATGAGGTTTCAAAAGAACTTTGCAGATCAAATTTCAGATGTGGCGATTACTTACAGCCATCCGTCATCTCACAGACAACAAAGAGTTTGTGTACATCACGGCATAATTGCACACACATGTCCAGTATGAGCGGTTACCTGATCTGTCGGCCTCACTTTCTCTCTGCAAAGCCAGTGTTTTTTGCTTTTCACCTTTTCAAGTTTTGCATAAACTCGTTTTGAAAAACTGCGGAAATATAGCAAGTGACAGTTTTTTTTTTTCCCCTTTGCTCTTATGCACGCGCAGATCATGCCCATTTTCTCCAAGCCATAACTGTCGGCTTTGATTGTATTTTCTGGAATGTGGTGTTAACTTCATCACCGGTCCGTCACTTGGCCAACAGCATGCCACGCGTGCAAAGCAAGCACAGGAAATCTGTCCCCCCAGGAGACGGCTAACAATGCTACGACCAGGCAATTCCCCTCTGCACCTTTCGTGTGAGGGAACGTACACATATCACGTATTCAGCTGCCATGTGCAATCGATTACAAGCCTTAATGAATGCCAGCCGGGAGTCACGATCTGTACAAAAGTGTGTGCGCGTATATATGTTTAAATAAGCACTTGGAGTCTGTATGAAAATGAAGGCCCCAAAGGCTTATAATTAAAAACTTATTACAAGGAACAAAAAGAAAACTAGATTACGGTCTTTACTTAGTCTGATTTCTAAACGATAGAGGCGAGAGAGAGAAACAAAGACACAAAAATAGGGTTCACGAGTGAATCGAGACAGACAGACAGCAGGCACTGCCACTCCCAAGACACAAGTGTTAACCTTGTTGCTCGTAAGGAGGCCATATGCATGCTGGGAGGAAGGAAGGAGGGTGGGTGTAACCCAGTCACTCCATGCAGGGTTGAAGTGTCCCTGCCAGTCTTTCAGCGTTCAGTGAGAGGCCCAAGAGACATGCAACAGGGACTTTCCCGAGGAGTTTCCGTGCTCTCGGCTTCCGAAATGCAGCCAGTAGTCATCAATTAGCCTGACAGGCCTGATCTTAACTTGTGCACCCACATAAACTAAGACAGTGTTCAACACAGACTGTTCCTAATGGTGTTTGATAACCTTAACGGATGCTAGTAAGGTTTCGGGAAGCGTAACAACATGCATTTTAAAGCTATTCTAAATAAAGAACTATTATGTCTAATTTGGCATAAATTATATGTTTTTGCAGGGTAAAACATTTCAAATAGCCTACTACATAAGCTTTTTTTAAGTATTGCATACAAAGTGTGGAATAATTAGGAATAATTCAGCATATTAGACTGGAAAAATGCTGCAATTTTTTAGCTTTACCATCACATAAAGAAATTATATTTTGATATGTATTAATAGTTATTTATAAAATAAAAATAGTTATTTTAAATTGTCCTAATATTTCACAAAATTAAAGTTTTAGCTGCATTTAAAATCAAATGATAAGCAAAAGAGACTGCTTTTTTTAAATATAAAAAAAGAATGATTCCAGATAGATAGATGACTAATATAATTTCTTACATAAATTGCTCTTAACAATTACAATTCAATTCTGTGGTGACAGCCTCTCCTTAATTATCCGTAGGATTAGAGGGCAAAAGTGATCCAAAACCCTTCCTAAATAACATCCAAAGCTCCATCAGCTGATACATCTCTACTCATAAAGCTACGAATTTATCATTATTGAGATAATACGGAGGATGAATTACCCAGCGTGCATGAGCCTTGTGGGGCCTGACCCGAGATCAGTCCCAGATGAAAGGAACCGGAGGGCTCAGGAATTCATTTTCATATTGCAAATGGCCATCCTAATCAGTATGCCTAAAGTGTCTCGGAAAAGACATGTATATCTGCGAGAGCTGCGAACTGCAATGAGAATATTAGTATACGCACATGACACGTATCAAGAGACCAGACTTGAACAGATTTGACTGACACCAGACTTACGCCGTCGCTCGATCACTTTACGTTATGAATGAGAAGCTGATTTGCTAATCGCAAAGGGCCTGGTAATGCAGCGAAGGACAGGGGTCACAATTGCATTGACCCTTGCTTTCTTTCTTTAAACACCCCCCAGTTCCCCCGTTTTTTCACACAAGCACACATACACGTGCGCGCACTTTCCTGTCAAGACGGATTCCCTTTCAAGGGGAAGGAGCTTTTAAATGATTTAGCACTATGATCCGGAGACATTCCAAGCAATTTCATACACCACTGATATTCACAATGCTGCTCTTAGGAAATGTCTGGGCATATGCTACCCCCGCCGTTCGCACACACACACACACACACACACACACATATGTACGCACAATAGAAATTGTGACATTGGCGTGAGATATAAAAAATAATGCAGGGGATTATGTCCTGATACTAGGCCTTATTTACTCATAGATGTATTAGGAAAAACACCTGCCTCCTACTCCAATAGGATCAAGAGATTAATCTTACTGAGACTTAATACATACAGATGGTCAGACAGGAAAAATTAGAAAAATATGAAATATGAATACATTCGTCTTGTATAATATGAAATATGATTCATCTATTGCAGAGATTATAGCTTGATGCATTGGTGTACTTAACAAGGAGACAAAGTTAATTTCTTTATAGGCCAAATGTTGCTGGCAAGATCCTAGAATAATAATGATTCTTTGGGGAATATTATATAAATTAAACTTAAGCCGTCTTCTCTGTTTGCATATTAATGGCTGCTGGAGCAGGGCTGCTTTTGATTCATAGGCTGTCAGATCCTCGTGCAGCTGCCACACAAACATCTGACAGCTCGGAACACAACATTTATTTATTCAACACAGAAACACACACACCTTTAATGCTGGAGACACCCTACACAGCTCATAACAGGGGCCTTTTTCAATCTGGCTCTTTATTCTACTTCTAAAGGGAGATTACAGTTGAAGTACTGATCTCCTTTTACTTTACTGATCTAAATCAGATCCACTGCTGTTGCTTGCAGTGTCTTATTGCTGAAGACTCGCTGAGAACTGTGATTTATTGAAGTACTTTTTCAAAAGAGCAAATAAAGTATTAGTAGAAAGCACAGAATTGCTTAAGGCTAGAGTTTTGAAACTTTTGATAAAAGGACGCTAAAATATGATGACCCCGTATAGAAAGGGAACACTGTCGTTGCATGTTGGGAAACATAATTAAATAATATACTAAAGGCAGCATGTTGTCAACAAACCTTAAACAAAATGCAGTTACAGAAATGCAAAGTATGTCGTATGCATTGTACATAAATATTTAACAAATACATTGTGCAGATTTATTTATTTCTATTTGAAAAAGCAGTCTATTAATATAATAAAATAATTACAATTAATCTCAGGACATCCGACTTCAGAAAGCAGAGTGAATCAGTAATATTGAATTCTTAAATATGTAAAATTACTGTGGTAAATATTACACCAATATCTTCATTTAACAGTCTAGAGATGAAAAAAAAAAAATACGTGGTCTGAAAAGTTAAAAGTGCATCTGTTTTACCTACAAACCGAAATGTGATCCACTAGTGTTGCTTTGTGTCTCTCCACCTCCCCACAACACCCCATGGGTCTCTACTTCCTGACAAAGGTCCCTCTCAATATCCTGAAGAGAGAAGGAGTGGGTAGCGAGGGCTGCGAGTAACTGAGAGAGACAGAGAGGAAAGGAGAGAGATGGCGTGCCAGGTAGTGCTCTCAAAAAAACCGAGGAGGCCGTTTAGATCACAGGCAACAGGAATGAGGGGAGGCAAGACATCTGCGTCCTTATAATCAACATCCTTACCCTGAACACATGCACACATCACAACGGAGGTGCTAGTTTTATGTGAACGCCACACTGCTGTTTTCAGTCCACACGAAAACCATAGCGTGACTGATTTAGTCCTAGACCATAAAAGCTACAGCCTTTGGGCTGGATATAAAACAACATCCAACAAGAACATAGTCCGATGCCATTAAAAAAAATCTGCCTAAAAAAAACCCAGAAACTAAAATATGTAGATTAGACTGCCGCTAGGGGGCAACACTCTCATTCAAAACATATTAAGATACGGCGGAAAACACATTGCTCAACAAATCTACTGAAAGAACTCAAATATGTAAAACAGAATTTTAGTTTTTTCCTTTTTCCTGTTTTTTTTTTTTTTTTTATCTTCAGCCAGTGTTCAATGAAATCATTAGTTTCAAATCCAAATCCTTAGTTATAGTCAATATAAAATATAAAATATAATTTTATATATATATATATATATATATATATATATATATATATATATATATATATATATATATATATATTATCCATCCATCCTATATATATATATATTTTTATATTTATATTTTACAAAGGTGATCAACAGTTTTATCTCTCTTTGTATTAGTATTAAGGCTTAAGTTTAAATAAATTAAAAAAAGCGTGCAATGCTGTAAATATTTACATTAAGCAAGGTAATTCTGAATTTCATGTTTAATCCCATCATGATTATCAGAACAGTAAAGCTACTGGTTTAGACACAAATATAAGAAAAATAAATAAATGTACTTAAATGTCAAATCCATATTTGTACACATTTATGAAAATCTGTTCTTCGGTGTAATGGCATCTGCGTGACAGATACAAATCATATCAAATGAAATCCAGCTCTTACTGCAAGCACACAGCCAAAGCTGATTAACCGTGCTTACCTGAACATATTACAACAGCCCTCAATCAAGGACAGTAGGACTAAGCAGAAATAAGACATTTTAATCTGTGTGGGAGACAAACGTGCTGCAAAAGTAATCTAATATCACACATAAACATACAACGGTCATGTGTGAATATTTTAAAGTCAGGTAGGTATTAATGTCAGGTAGACGTTAATGTAGAACAAGCGCAGAGTCCCTGCTGAGAGAATACACACCTCAAATGCATGCTGGGAGAGAAATATCCCAGCTCTGGAGCGCGCAGAAGGAATGGGAAACAGAAAACCAGGACAGGCTGACATGGCACTCTAAAATCTCAGGCATTGCATCCCATTTAAAATGATCTTTCACTGATTCTTAGTATGACTGTTGAAAGAAAAAACATAAAAAATAGTGCATTATGTACTGTATTAATACAGTATTATGTTAATATGACATACCTAATATTTATTTATTACTTATTTGGTTTTCCTGTATTTCGTATTTTTTTGTACTTCACTGTCTTGTGTTTTAGGGTTAACTGAAATAAAAGAATAGTTCTGTCATCATTTACTAACCCTTATGTTGTTCCAAAACTATATAAGTTTCTTTTTGTTGCATGCAAAATAAGATATTTTGAAAGAACCATCTTATATTATGCAACTCAATGGGGATCAACAGCTGTTTGATTACCAGCCATCCTCAAAAAATCTTCTTTTATGTTCAACATGAGAAAGAAACCCATATACTTGAACATGAGGGTGAGTATACGAAGACACAAGTTTCTTTTTTTGGTTAAACTATGCCTTTAATGCTATCAATAGCGGTAACTTAACCAATGAATTTTTTTTTTTGTTATTTGTCACTATGCTGAACTATTTTCAATCTATAGTTTAAAGAGTAAATTAAACACTCGAATTTACATAGATTTCACTTTGTGACACATCTTTATATGATGTGATGAATGAAAATGAGCAGAAGTCAATCTGTTCTGTCAGCATGGTGGGGGGGGGAAACAAAACAGTGTAAATATTTTAAAGTAACTAAAAGCAATTTGAGGTACATATGAATATTTCATTCGGGTTTCCACACACATCTTCTCTTAGAGTAATTTGTAAGAAGCCTGTGAAAACATCAATATTTCAAATTGTTAAAGGATAAACATTTTTTTTTTTAAAAAAAGGCCTAAAGGGTGACTGGGGATGGTAGCCTAACCTATTCACACCACCATCTGCACCAGCAGCACATGCTCTAATATGAATATGTCTGAGTTTGAAGTACTGTTGATGAAGCACTGTTGCCTACTAATCTAAATGTCAGTTCCGGTCTGATTGCTCGGTGATGGATAAGTGTATATGTGTGTGCACGTGGAGTGTTCAGAACAAATGCACAGACTGCAAACGCAAAGCAATCAGTTGAACTTGTTTCCACACACGCCGGTGGAGAATAGACTGCGCACACGCGTGTCCTATAAAGACACAAATCATTTACATGCTCGTCTCATCAAAGGCAGCTCCGCTCATCTCCGCCGAGATTTTCCGCCGATCAGAGTGCTCCGGTTGCAACTCCAAGCGCGACGAGCTAACCTTTGCGACTGCCAAGAAATGTGATTAATTTTTTAAATACAGCTGTTGACCTATTATTGAGACGGAGAGACGCCACGGGAGACACTCCGCGCGCCCACTCTGTCATTATGGAACGCGTTATTCCATCAGTGTTTACAAGTTCGCGCGCAAAAAGAAACGCGCGCGGGAGAAAAAAAAAACCGGTAAATCAAAAAATGATTTCACAAATGCTGTTCTGGGCCATTTTCTCGAAACAAAACGCCAATCAAACAAAAGCCAGTGGAATCGTCCTGTCAGAATTAGCTTTTGAGAGTAAAATAGTAACAGCAATAGAGAAAAAAAAATCATTCCGAAGCGTTTGAGTAGCTTGTTAATGCGCTCATGAATAAATTATGTTAGAGATAATGGGTTTATGATCAATAATTCATCCTAGTGTTTCTAGCTCTGCTCTGTAATATGTATCATGTAAATATAAGGGCATGTACTTCACGAAATTAGCTTAACAAAGGTATTTAACAAAACGCGCCAAAACTGGTTATTCATTCAAAGATTTCTCTCAAAGGTTTCAAAAAGTATTTTTGGATATTTTTATGTAGTTGAGGTAGTTCTTTCGTGATTGTACTTTTGCTAGCTCTAAAGAAACAATTATAAAATCCTTATATATATACCATATGTGTATGTGTGTGTAGTATAATTACAATTATTCATTCCATTTTATTAGATAGAATAATTTTCAATTTCCAGTGAACCACAAACAACTAGAGCAGTGGGGCCTCCATCATACCTTGGACGATGGGGCTCCTAGAGTCAAAAGGTTTGAGAATAAATGATTATTCATAATTTGCTTCATTGAAACAAAGATTGATAAGTTCTGTTTAAAAAGTACTTTCAATCCTCTCTGAATTGACAAACATGCGAGTGCAAGTGAGCTGCCCTGAAATTCACTTTGTAGGTCAGACTTGTACACTTGCCCTTCATCGAAAAATTAATTCACTCTGTTGTGAGCACTTGTACACTCTTGCATCCAAATTGGAACAGGACCACAAATGTCCAATGTAGCAGGGGCAGGTCACGAGCTCAGTGGCACATATGAACACGGTCAGAACACGTCCCAAACAGACTGATGTGTTGACAGATCTTCTGACATGACCCAGATGAATCCCCAACACCCTGCAGAACCCCCTCGGAATCAGTTGGGCCTGTTGACTGGCCTGATTCAACCAGCTGGGACGTCTGGAGTCAAGAATCGCACTGGTGGTTCAAGAGGAGAAGCAAGGGCCAGCTGGATGTGAGAGAAAGAGGGGACGAGGACAGTCACCAGCCTCATGTAGCATTCCCCTTGCACTAGTGACAACACGGAAAATGTGAGAGGAAGAGAGAGTGAGATGGCCCTTGAACAGACACAGAGACCGGCCCTGAGGAACTAACTAGAGGGAGATGCCAGACAGAGTGAAATGTGATGTTTTCACTTTGTCAAAGGATTTTTCCGACTCCTACAGAGTCATCTTATGAATGTAGCCTATTTAGTTTTAAACTCTGCCAGGGATGTTGATTAAATGTTTTATCAACCAACAGATGAATCGGTTGTGCATTTGCATTCTGGTGGAGGAAGTGTGTTCGGGGGTGTGGGGAGTTGGTTGGAGAGCATCAGCGAGAAAGAAACAGAAAAGGAGAGAGCAGGCTATAAGTAAAAGATCTCTGGCAGCCAACAAATGCAGAACAAAAGAAACAATTTGCATACAAATCAAAGTTTATCATCTCGGTCTCCCTATGCCTGTCGTGCATTCATAAGCGCGGATGCATTCAAAGCCCTGAGCGAACAGGACGCCTCTATTCGCTGATGCAGTCCAAATGCGGATTTCGTCATATGAAAGGAGGAGGGAGAAAGAGGCGAGAAATGAAGAGAGAACGAGACAAGTGAAAAATGGTTTTCTTTCTGTTTACGGTCCTGAGCATGAAATGAGATGAACCCTCGCGCATCACAGTGATATAAAATGAACTCCTCTAAGTGCAAGAGAATTGACAGGTGAGATATGCAGTAGAAATCCTTTTTGAGAGCGTTCAGCCTGTTCGATTTCAATGCTAAGTCCTCCAGCTTTCTCCTATAAAGAGACCACATCAATATACTGTCGACTTTAATCCCTCCGATGGAGGGAAAAGAGACGTCAGGAGGAGTTAGAGGAAATCCAGGGGCGAACTGAAGGCCTGCTGAAGCTCAATAAACCCCACTGAGGACACATCAAAGTATGTGAAGGCTCATGTCTACCACCAGAGGGCACACTTACTAAGATTTTAAATCACAAATCCCTCACACTATTTTGATAACATCAACACCAGTTTTAATATCCTATGATTACCGTTACTTATTAATTAGTAATAGAAACATTCAGGTGTGCAAAACAACAACTGTGGTTCACTGCCATATCAAACAGACTAAAAAGCTCCTATACACAAATACAAATGACACAAAATGACAGCTCATACTCAGACTTAAAGCTTACAGAGAAAAAAAGAAATGTCAGCCTTTAATATTTGTCATTTGCAAAAAAAGAAAGGTCAAGAGAGAGATATAGGCCTAAATTGTTTTAACAGGCAATAGCAGAAATGCTGCAGGGGGAATTTAAAATAAGTTAGATTGAAGATATTTTAGCATCAATCTTTAGAATAAGTATAAAATATTTTTAATAAATGAAAAAAATTAAAAGTGCAAAACGCGGCCCATTTTATAAGGGTGCTGTGAAACTTTTAATTTCATCATGTATTTTCTCTACTACGCCACCAGAGGGAAGACCTTTCCTTTCTTTGAGTCAAGCCCGTCTGTCAAAATCATTATAAGCATGAAAGTAAAAATGACTTTATAACTTTTACTAATCAAACAAAAAAACACTCGTAATAGATGCTACCAAATAAGCGTTCCCTGGCTTATAACAATACCAGAACCCTTTTATGAAGAAGCACGTATTGAAAGTGCTATATAGGACCTAAATATTGTTAGAAATAACTTCAATAATATTACGTTACTGTGAATATTTGTATATTTGCATCAGTAATAATATTATTATTTATATATTTTTATATTTATTGTTTATATTTTTTTAACCCCTCTTATTGACCCGTTTTTATCTTAGCCTGTTTGGGTTTTGATTTTAGGTTGCTTAAAAAAACAGCAGATGTGTGATTGAAATGTGAAATTTTAGCAAAAAAGGCAAGTGCTCGAACAACAGTACTCCAATAAATGACAGCCAACACTGAACATGAATATATGCATAAACCAGAAACCATTTCAACAAAAAAGGGTTACAAATATAACTGATTTTGCGTGATATAGAAAATGTACTTGCCATGCAAAAAAAAAACAATTGTTCTCATAGGGATGTTTATAGATACAAGATGTCATTAGAAAGTATGCTAAATTTGCTAGATTAAGGGGACAGCCACACTCACTGACACATCTTACCACAAAGTGCTAATCAGACCTAGGATATCTGACATTACTCAAACCCAGTTACACACCACATGTAAGGCCTTCACCACAGCATTGTCCTCCATGAAAACCTGGCAAACAGAAAGAGCCTACTAGTTTCAGTAGAGAATGTGTCATTTAGATTCTACAGCTAATAATGCAGGAGACAGAAAATTGTGTCAATACACATTTGAGGTTGAATCTGGTTACCCGGGTTTTCTACAAAGAGCAATCTTTCCAAAGAATCTTATAGCCACGTTCAGGCCACACCACAATTTCTCAAACCAACTCGAGAGCTTCTGCCAGGTCACAGCCCAGATGTTGAGCGACAGCCAACCAATAATAAACTACACCGTTCTTAACTCACTCAATGTTAAAGTGTTTGCTTTGTACACACAGATGAACTTTCACGCTCCGTTTGGTTTCAGAACCTGACAGAAAAATACTTAGGCTAACCGGAATCAGCAGTAGATTGTTTTGTTTTGTTTTTTGGTTTTTTTTCCTGTGTTCATTTACAGGAATTTGCTCGCTGGAGGACGCTGTGCTTTCTTGATTCCAGCTGCCGCGGTAAATCACTTGCTGAGCTCCCACTGGTAGTCGCTGTACCTCCGCGGCTTGTTACTTTGTCACATCCAAAATAAGCTCTAGCTGTAAATCGGTATGAATCCCCGTTTACGAGATCTAACACAGCTAGAGAGGGAAAACGTTGCCACTTCTGCGAAGACGCACTTAACAGCCATTAAAACGGTATTCCAATCAATATCGTGACCTCGTAAATATGCGGTCGTTAACGTTTCGCCCTGGTTTGGAAATGTAGTGTAAATTCTTGGTAGTAACCAGGGGTTGCTTATTAGGCAAGGGTAAGATGTGAACAGTGTAAAACATCGCGCAAGAAAACACGGGGTACAAACCCCAATTTCAAGTTTATAAAACCGGGTGGCCTAACCGATAACTTCAAACCTCTCTCAGCGTGTCCGTGATGCGCGCGCTCGCTCGCTCGCTCCCGCTGGCGTCTCCTATTTCACTGCTCTCCCAAATTCTTGGATCCGGAGGCTGCGCAGTCTCGGCTCAAGCCCCAGCATCAGAAAAGTGCGTGTGCAAGCAGAACCTATTCCACAGACCACGAAAGCAGGATGTGTCGCTGAGGAAAAGAAAGAACGTTTGCAGTCAGAGAAACTTGGAGCTCGGAGAACACGTCGTCAAGGCCTGTTCCTCACCTTATTTTTTAAAACACGGACATCTCGGAGCCGGACCAAAAATGATGTGCTTTAAGTTTTTCAGCTGTAGGCATGTTGTCCTCAAAGTTTTCCTCGTACAGTTTCTTGCTTCCTTGCAAACTTTTGCTGCGCCCTCACCCATCATAAAGTTTCCAGGCGATGAAACTTCTTTCACAGACAAAGAAGTGGCTCTGGTGAGTGCATTTTCATTTCGCTGAAAGGATAAAGCGTTTAGGCAGTTAGCAAGCTTATTAGTTTTGTTTGGATAGGCCCACGTATAATAATTGTTTCCCTTAACAAACAAATAGCTACATATAATAATAAGCTTGAAATATGCTTTCGTTTATATTTCAATATGTTAATTGTGGGTCCTTCAGAACTTTACTATTAACAAAAAAAAGAAAAAAATAGTATTTGTGCAATAGTTTCGCCTTTATTCCCAGTTGCAACATCTGTGGAAAATGTAAAGCACAGGTACACCATATGTTTACATGATGATTAGGAAAATATGGATTGCGTTAAACAGTTCCTCTCTCTCTCTCTCTCTCTCTCTCTCTCTCTCTCTCTCTCTCTCTCTCTCTCTCTCTCTCTCTCTCTCTATCTCTCTATCTATCTGTCTTTCATTGTATCCTCTTTTTGACAGCACTACTTAAATAAGTTCTACGGATGCCCAAAAGACAGGTGTAATCTGATGGTGTTGAAGGACACACTGAAGAAGATGCAGAAGTTTTTTGCTTTACCTGAGACTGGAGAGATTGATCAGAAGACAGTAGAGATCATGAAGAAACCACGATGTGGAGTTCCTGATGTGGCCAATTACAATTTTTTCCACAGGAAGCCCAAGTGGGGACAGAAAAACGTTACCTACAGGTGTGTGTTTACCTCAGACAATGCTGAGCTAAGTCTTCTTACTGTTTTGTCAGTCTCTTTATCGCTTTAATATGCATTTACAATCCTGTCAACACCAGTGATTCGGTATTTCAAATGTGATATTTTATTAGAGAGTGAGAGTTATGTGTTTACAAAAAGATTTTTAAAAGGAAACATATGGACTATATTTGTGTGAGACAGTAAGCCGGTCAAAAACAGAGAGCGCAATCAACATATCTTTAAAGAATGCTCCCAGCAGGACCTTTGTGGTTTTGTGTTGGAGGTGGAGCTTAAAAAAATCATAATTTATTAGGTTAGGCTGACTGCAGGAAATGCAAGAAATGTTTGGCCATGAATTAATCTATTAATCTACTGTCATTGAAGGAATTGGCCAACAATCAAACACAAAACAAGTGATCAATAGTCTTTTGTAACAAAAAGGACATATCTGGGATCTTGAGGATATTCACTGGCCTACATGTCCCCACAGTGTTTAAATGAGTCATGACCACAACTATGTTGCTTTAACAGTAAAGTTTTTTGGCTCCCTATGCAGATTTGTTGAAGAAAAGGCTCAGTCTTGGATTTTCTGCTAGTTTCGGCTTCGCTAATTCTCAAAGTTTATTTATCGAAAACTATGCAAGTATATGTCAACTTATTCTACTAATCATAAACGTAACCTAACAGTCAACTCTGAGAGTTAGTAGACATGTAGTTGGAAAGTAATGATAATTATTTGACATGTAGTTGACATGTAGTTACAAAGTTACTTATAGTTATAGACTGTATAAAAAGGACTACCAAAATAAAGTGTAACCCTAAATGTTAATTAATATTAAACAGCACATTAATGTCCATAATAATGGTAAGAAGAATCGTAAAATCAGGAAGGCATTTGCAGACATTTTGTAGTTCCCGATTGTGTATAATGTGTTCTGTACATTCAGTGAAGCTGCAACCAGTGTCTGTTCTCTGTCACAACTGTTTTTCACTTTTTAAACCTAGGGATGTTCCCTTCAGTATGAACAAATCATGTTTACCAGTTCTGTCCAGTGGAAATTATTTTTAAAGAAATATTTTCAATGTTTCATCGGCTGAACAGATTGTTCTTCTATCCCTCACAACCTTTTCATTCTCTTAAAATTGAAGGTTTGCTTCACCCAAAAATGAAAAGTGCTATCATTTACTCACCATTATGTCATTCCACACTTGAATGAATTTCTTTCTTTTGTGAAACATACAATGTCCATAACATTGAATCTCTGATTCCTCATCAACATTCTTCAAAATATCTTCTTGTTCCAGTATACAGGTTTGGGATGACATGAAGATGAGTAAATAATGAATGCATTTTATTTTGCCTCGTTAAGTCATGTTCTGACTAAGGTCCATAGGCTCACTGTTTTGCGGGTTGAGTTGTTTGAATGCCCTTATAGTTTGGCACTAAAAATACAATAAATTTAGCATTTCATGCATGCTCTTGTAATCGCTAACAAGTACAGTAAGCATTTGCTAGTGGCTTTGATAACTGGCCACCTGCAAAGAACATTAAGCATTTCATGAAGTTCTTTTATTTAAATATACAAGCTAGGCTGCCAAACAATGGCAAGAGCTCTGATGAGCATTCAGCCCCATTGATTTTGTTGTAACGATGGCTGCATGGATAGTTACTTGTTGTCATTGTACATTGTAAATGGAAGTGTCTTCTGTCAGAGGCTAGCAGTATCGTCAGTGTATTCCAGGGTGGTCAGAGGGAGTTGCACCCCATGCTGTCCTGGGACTATTGAAGAGCTTCTCTTACTGATTATTATTAGAGAACCTTTTTAGTTTTTTGCACCTGCCAAATTTGTTTGATGTTGCTCCATTTTTCTGTAGGGACCATTTCAGACTGCCTTGTAAAGCCAGAACAGGTTTGGATTTGACAGGCCTGGTTTTGGTTTGAAGCGGAGCTCCCTCCTTAGGAGAAAGAAACCAGACCATGCTGCACACCAGCAGGTGATCAGTGTAACCAGCTGTCCTCTGATCGCTGTGTGTGAGTGATCTGTAATAGCTTGGTGATGATTGGACTGAGCTGGGAGCTTGGACATCCCCATGTCTCTTTGTGATTCAAAAAAGAGTTGGTGGCAAACTATTGGCAGGGGAAAAGCATAGCTTGCAAAGGTTTACTGCATATGATACTTGAGTTTTAACGATACCATTGTGGAACATGATGACTGGCGACTTTTTGTCTGTGCGTTTATTAATATATGCGTCCTTGAGCCACTCAAAGTCATGAGAAAAAGCAAATGCAGTACCCACTTATCTACCCTAACAATAACAAATAATTTAATAAAATAAATTCAATTAAAAATAAAATACATTTAATTTTCTGGAAAATATGGAATAATCAACTGGAAATTGTAGCTAAAATTAAGGCAATATTGTTTTTTTCTTCCGCAGGATCTTAGGGCACACCCCAGATCTGGATGAAGAAACAATTGATGATGCTTTCTTTCGTGCATTTAAAGTCTGGAGTGATGTCACACCCCTAAAATTCAACAGGATCATGGATGGAGAAGCTGACATCATGATTAACTTTGGCCGAAATGGTATTCAAGAATTCTATGTCTTTCTATAAAATATGTTAGCACTAAGTCACATTCTAACCACAGTTACTCCGGAAAATCCTTAGTATAAAGCTTCCAAGTACCAGAGATTGATTTTCATGGTGTCTGAAATAACGTCATACATTCACAAGACAGTTGCAAAAAATACACTGTTGTCACAGTATAAATCTTTCCTGAACTTACTGTAAATGGAAAAGATGTGGACAAATCTAAAGAGAAACGAAACTATACTAGACCTATGTTAAAACTATGCAGGTACCTACCCAAAATACTAACCCTGGTGTGTTGAGTAAAATGTGTTCTGTTTGTTATAGAACATGGTGACGGTTACCCATTTGATGGGAAGGATGGTCTTCTGGCTCATGCCTTTGCCCCTGGACCTGGCATTGGAGGAGACTCACACTTCGATGATGATGAGCTGTGGACATTGGGAGAGGGACAAGGTATATCAATTGTCTTGATTCTGGTGACTTCAAATTCAAGTAGCTGTTTTCTTGATTTTTAACAATTTCAATTTAGCTAATTCACATTTGTTTATCAAATGTTATACAGTGATTTCTTTCTCTCTATCTCTCTCTCTTGATTCAGTGGTAAAGGTTAAGTATGGCAATGCAGAAGGGGAGTTCTGTAAGTTCCCATTCTTGTTCATGGGTAAAGAATACACCAGCTGCACCTCTCAGGGTCGAGATGATGGGTTCCTATGGTGCTCTACCACATACAACTTTGATGAAGATGGAAAGTATGGCTTCTGTCCTCATGAGCGTAAGTAACCTTTGTGCTAAATTTTAGAGTACAGTATGATTTGACGCTGTTCCCATCCAAAGTGGTGCACATTCTCAGACTTAATTTGGGAAAGAAATGCGTGTGACACATTGTGACTGTAATAATGTCATAATCACTGACTCGCTGACTGTTTTTTTTCCTTCCTGTGTTACAGTCCTGTTTACGTTGGGTGGAAATGCAGATGGAGCTCCTTGTAAGTTCCCCTATACATTTCAAGGGGAAAAATATGATAGTTGCACCACCTCAGGTCGGGATGATGGGTATCGTTGGTGTGCCACTACCGAAGATTATGACCGTGACAAGACTTATGGATTCTGTCCTGAAACAGGTCAGTCAATCCAATCAATAATTCAAAAATAAATACAACTTATACTATCATTCAATTGTTTGGTCTTTGTAAGAAATAAATGCTTAAGTATGCATGCACTAAATGGATCAAATAAATTTGCTACAAAAAAACTCAATTAAATATTATTTTTAAATTCATACTAATCAAAGAAAACACTGAAAATGTTCCCCTCTTATATGTTTTATAATGCATACTCTTAAAAACATGTTACATAATAGTGCTTTACAAACATCATTGTAAGCCAGCCAAAGGTGGAAGTGGCAAGAAACTTAAAGTAATATTTCACCCCAAATTTTTAAATTGTAGCATATTTTACTCACCTCGAAGTTTATACGACTTTCTTCTTTCAGAAGAACAAATTCAAACTTGTTTTAAAAGTTTATCCTGGCTCTTCCAAGCTTGGTAATGGGGGTGGATAGTGACTGTTATTTTGATTTGATTTTATCCGCAAGTACTGTCTAGTAAAATTTCCCTATACGCCATTGCTATTGTTTTTTAAGGTCAGCCAGTTTTTAAAGCAGTTCTCCATTCACTCCACTTTCTATTCACTTATCAGTTTCCAGCTGCCTGTAAAAGGTTTTTTTCTTTATTATAAGATTTTTTCCATTGTGTTACTGATCTAGCATAA